>NC_056738.1:60871055-61081055 GCF_019279795.1 Protopterus annectens
AGAAACACAGGGTTTTTAAACCCAGCTGATTCCCATAAACATTAAGGTGCTGCAAAATATCCCAACTAACATCCAAACCATCCAGTAAAAACTGCAAGAAAAACCTAGCCAGGCTAGAGTTTTCACCTTGTGATACCTTAGAACTCCTATTATAGAGACCCATGAGATTTAAGCAAGTGACACCTGAAAAACAAAAAGTGTTTTAACTATACAACTTCTGAATGCTCAAGACTTTATACTTTTTAAGTCTTCATGGCTACATTCAGGCCAGTAAAGCCAAATGCCACTAGTTGTGGGTATGTATGTTTCTGCCTTTTTATTAACCTCATTAGCACAGCATAAGAGGATAGTTTGACTATCCTTTACAAACACAGGGTCTTTAAATGCAGCTGATGTCCATAAACATTAAAATGCTGCAAAATATCCCAACTAACATCCAAACCAAAGGGTAGAAAAATCACACAGACAAACCATTTAGTAAACTCCTGTCCAGCATATACTTTTCAGAGGTACAGGCAAGCACAGGAGGACTACAGCTGACCAAGTTCGCAGACAACTGCAAACTAGGGGCTATAATTGACTCTCCAGCTGACACAGACATCCTCCAAAAGGGTCTCACTGAGACAGATACCTGGTGTCAAAATCATGGCCTCAAGCTAAATGCCAAAAAGTGCATAGCTATCCTCTTTGAAAAAAACAAAGTTCCCACAGACAACCACATAGGTGGTAGTCCCCTAAATACGGAAGACGTAATAAGGGATCTGGGGACCCAAGTAGATAGTAATCTCACCTTTGATAATCGCACTGCCAAAGTGGTTAGAAAATCCTTTTACGTGGCCCACCTAATCACAAAAGGCTTCATATCCAGATCAGAATAGGTCATTGTGCCCCTCTACTCATCACTCATCAGACCCATCATAGAATACAATGCCCCATTTGGGATGTACCTTACAAGACACCTGCAACAGCTGGAAAGACCACAGAAGAACCTCACCAAGAGGATCACTGGCCTCAAACAGATGCCCTATGCAGCTCAACTGAAGAAACTACAGCTGTACTCGGTTGCATACCACTTACTCAGAGGGGATCTCTGCCTGACATACAAGGCCATGTCCAACCCAGAATTGATGGACATGCTCCACCTAAAGGAAACCTTATCCCCTCGAGCCACATGCTCTAGGGATCTAAACCACACCACAACAATAAATAGAATGTGCTGGAGGGATAGATTCCTGTCCCAGAGACTTCCTATGCTTTGGAACAAGATCCCAATCTACATTAGGCAGAGCTCCTCGGTAACACTCTTCAAAAAAAACCTTGACGAGTGGATGGGAAACAGAAAGTTTACCTCGGGGATCACTTCAGTGGCTCTGCTGGACAGAGGCACAGGAAACTAATCTAAGGGGGCGGTGAAAGCCAACACATTCTGGCTAGGCTTATAAATGCCTTCGGGCAGATAGCCTAGTACCTACCTATGAACCTATGAACCTAAAAACTGCAAGAAAAATCCAGCCAAGCTAAAGTTTTCACTGTGTGATATATTAAACCTCCTGGAATGGAGGCCTATAGGCTTTATTGACCAGAATGCAGTTATAAAGACTTAAAAGAAAAACGTTATGGGCATTCAGAAGCTACGTAGCTGAAACCCTTGATGTTCTTAGGGTTCATGTGCATATATCCCATGAGTCTCCATTAAAAGAGGTTTAAGGTATCACATAGTGAAAACTCTAGATTTGCTGAGGGTTTTTTTTGTTTGTTTGTTTGTTTTTTTTTTTTTTTGTAGTTTTACTAAATGATTTGTCTGTGTGACCTTTTTACTCTTTAGTTTGGATGTTAGTTGGATATTTTGCAGCACCTTAATGTTTATGGGCATCTGCTAAGTTTAAAAACCCCGTGTTTCTAAATTGTAGCAAGGCTATCCACATATGTTGTGCTGAGACATGCATGTCCACAACTACTGGAGTCTGGTTTTATTGCCCTAAATGTAGCCATAACGACTTAAAAAGGAAATAAGTCATGGGCATTCAGAAGCTGTGTAGCTGAAACACTTGATAGCCTTAAGGGCAAGTTTGCTTATATCCCACGGTATAGGAGGTTTAAGGTAACACACAGTGAAAACTCTAGCTTGACTAGGTTTTCCTTGCAGTTTTTATTGAATGGTTTATCTGTGTGACCTTTTTACTCTTTGGTTTGGATGTTAGTTGACATATTTTGCAGCACCTTAATGTTTATGAGCATCAGTTGGGTTTAAAGATCCTGTGTTTCTACAGTATTGCTAAACTATTCACTTATGCTGTAGTGATGAAGTCAGTAGAAAGGCTGAAACATACTTATCCACAGTTAGTGGGGTGTGACTTTACTGGTCAGAATGTAGCCATAAAGGCTTAAAAAATAAAAAGTCATGGGTGTTCAGAAGGCGTGTAGCTGAAATACTTGATGTCCTTAAGAGGTTATTTGCATATATCCCATGAGCCTCCATTACAGGAAGCTTAAGGTATCATCCAGTGAAAACTCGAGCTTGGCTGACTTTTACTCACAAATACAAAGAGCTAGAGTTCCATCTGGTGGAAGAATGCCATATTGTAGTCAATTAAATGGAGATCAGTGCAGCTTAACAGTTAGTTCTTTGACTTTGCTCTGGTTAAATTTGAGAATGTCCTGTGTGTAGTTCACTGAAATCATCCCTCTAAAATATATGTTGAAGAAGCAATGATAAGCAAACCAGTATCACTCTATATTTCTCTCCAAGCACAACAATAAGCTATTTTGACTATTTTATTTTAATTTGTTTAGTAAGCTGCTTCGTGTAATCCAGAGCATACCTCCCTGCCTCTCAGCTTTCAAAATAATAACAGGGCACCATAAAAACTCATTGCAGAACGGCCGAATGTATAGCAGTCAAAATTTGCTGGCATGTAAATTCACAGTGTGGAGGATAGTGGTATAACATGCAACTCTGGCCTCTTAGAAGGGTAGAATCTATGAAAATTAGGACTCTTGCTCTGTTTGTAACACATGTACAATTATATAACTATCCCAAAAATATATTATTTCTGCACTGTGACAAGTCATCCATATTCATTTCCATATCTCAAACAGTATAGAACAGCCAGGCCAAGTAATCACATTATAAAATGATTAGAGTGAATTTCTATATTTACTATACTCCTTTTGATTCACTGTTTTGTCCCAGCATTACAAAAGGTAGCCAATAAGATCATTATAAACACTGCTAATAAATAAATCCTTGAATATTTTCCCTTTAATAACAAAATTCTGATATACACTTTCATCACTGCTACACAATGAACATTACTTTGAAGTTTGTATATCCCTTATATCATTCACACATAGCATAGGATCATAAGGTTATGGGATTGTAGCAGTTACAAAGTAACTGAGCCATGAAGCCATTTTCACTTTGCCAGTACCCACCCTTAGGGCTTGCATCTCTTTTCACAGAAGGCTAAGCCTGTCATACCAGGGATGAATTTATGAACACCCATCCAGTTGTCCAGCTCCCTTTTAAAGGCAGACAGTGTGTCACTGCTTAACTTGGAAAGGAAGTTTGTTCCACAGAAGGGATGGGCACTGTATGACAAATCTATCCCTCCTCTTTGTCTTATTTATTTGTTGGAGAAGCTTTAGATTTCTGGTCCTAGTGTTAGCTGGACTCTTTTATTTACTGAGGTATGAGTTCCTGGACAACTGGATCCCTTATTGACCTTAAAAGCAAAACAAAGGTCACAGACAAGGAGTCTATATAAAACTTAGTATAAGGATTAAACCTCCAGTCTTTCTTTATAGTTTAGATCTTTTAGGTCACTGATTTTTTTTTAAACAAGAAACATCTTTATTAAATTATCATGTACGACATAGGCAATCATACATTTATATAAATGAAAACAACCCATATTGACATAATTTTAGTTGCAAACATTATACATCACTTATAATCTATCCAGTCATTGTCAGTCAAACATTACATGGCTCATTCAAATCCTGCCTTCTTTTAATACTCGTTCCTCCTCTGCATGTACTGTTCCCACAATTTCCATTTTTTTTCTGTGTAATTTGCTCCTACCCTTTTCTAGTTGGTTTATTTCTGTTACTATATTCACTACTTTTAGTAAAGTTGGTTTAGACTTTGATTTACATTTTCTAGTAATTACCTTTTTGGCAGATACCATAATTAGATTCAACAAGGCCTTACTATGTCTAGGCAATTCCAATTCTGTATCATAGCTCAAAAAATAATTCCATAGTTACACTAATTTGTTCACTCAGTATCTCTGACAGAGCAGTCTGCAGGGAATCTTTAAAGTCTACCAACTCATTACACTGCCAGAAAATATGTTCCCAGTTACTTCTTTCTTCCCTAACACATCAACATTTGCTGTGTACCTGAGGAAAAAATATTTGGAGTCTGCTTCGGGTATAAAAATACCTCTGTAAACATTTTTAAGCAAAGATCCTAAATCTTCTAGATTTTATTGCATATATAGGAGACATACATATATCCCCCATTAGTTCTTTGTGAATTGCTTATCCAATAGGCCCCAGATTTTTTTGGTTACAAACCTCAAGGTTTTTTCCAATCGCTTGATATGTTTATTAAAGTATATCCTGTGGGGGTGTTATACTCAATGATGGGGCTAATCAATGTGGAGTACAAGGAGGTGAAAAGTTCTTTTTTAAACATCTCTATTAAATTATCACTTAAAACACAGACATGCACACACATTAATGGAAAAGAAAACAAACCATGTTAACATTTTTTTTTCATTTACATACAGTATACATTGCATATATGTTGTCTTTCTTTATAACAACTGTTATTCATTCCAGCATTACATAAACTACTCAGTTTTTGCCTTCATTTTAACCCCATTCCTCCTCCTACTGAACATTATTTTGCATGTATTTGCCAGTTTTCTCCATTAAATTTCAGCCCCCTCTTGCCTATTTTCTGTATCTCTACTTGCAGTCATCCCTATTGGCAAAATCTCCTTTCTCCATTCCCATGTTGGTTTATTTCTTAGAATGTTTTCTGCAACTTGATGAATATAATATTCTGTATGGTTATTATTATTCTCCTTAAGGGTCTACATCCAGAATCTCACTCTCTCTTTATTTCTTGAACTTCCCCTGCTTCGTCATCCCTTTCTATTTTGAATTACAACCTTCTTCTTGCATTATGTATATGAGTCTTCACCATGTAGCTCTAAAATATGCTTTAAATCAGTTAATTCTGTACCACTTTGTACTATTGGAAGGATCATCTTATCCCACTTAACTATTGCCCTCTCCCTTCCAGATAAATTCCTTCTACTCTTCTTTAATTATTGTCTATAACTTCTCTGGTTGAAAAAATATGTCTGACCTGTATATAAATCTAAAGGGATTAAAATGTTTTTACTGCTTGTATCTTGCTATTCATATCCATAAACAATAGCTTCCAGTTTCTCAATTTTTAAATTACCTTTGTTTAGTCTCCTCCCACCTATCCTTAGCTTCCATAATAGAAGACCTTTTAATCCATACTCCTAAATACTTCATGATCTTATTGTATCCCCATAAATATGGGTATTGCTGAACAAATTTGTGTGTGGGTATATAATTCACAGCTATAGCCTCTGTTTTACCTTTATTAATTTTGCATCTTGAAAAGACTTGAAATTGTCTGAAAATGTTCCACAAACCACAACACTGACGTGTTCTTTTCTGGATTTATCCAGTACAAAAATATCATCTACAAATAATGCAAACTTTTCTTGATTATATACCAATTATACCTTTGAAGATTGGAATTTCCTATTTTACTTGCCAATGGCCATCAATATAAAGCAAATAACAAATGTGAAAGAGGACACCCCTGCCTCATTCCACTGTTCAAACACAACTTATCAGAGAGGAAGCCTCCCACTTTAATTCTTGTCTCTGGTCCTTCATATATCCTCCTAATAAACCTTATTATTGTATCAAGGAATGCAAATGCGTCCTATGCCCTACTCATAAGATCCCAGCTTACCCTGGTGAATGCTTTCTCTGTATCAAGACCCACCAACAACAGCAGCAGTATTTTATTACATTTTGCTTACCTCTGAATCATCATTGTTCCATTAATGTTGTCAAATGTTTGCATCCCCTTCACAAAACCACATTGATCCATATCTGTCAATTTTGGCAATAGTTCTGATATTCAAGGTGGGCACTTATTTTGTTCCTTTTGCTATGAGCTTTGCAAAGTAATAGGATTTCCTAACCACCATTGAAACATGATGGTCAAATGTAAGACAGCTGTTCAGCCAAGTGCCCAGATCTCTCATAAGCTTTTCATTTTGAAGTGGTGTGTTATCTATACTATAAGATGGAGCTAGGAGATGCTTAACCCTATTCTTAGTACACCAACTATTGACAGATGTAAGCTCCTGCTGGAGTGTATGCATGTCAGCAGGGCACTTGATAATGACTCATATCTTACACTCATCCACGATCTTTGTTAACCAAAGATCCTTGTTTAACAAGGGGAGATCTGCAAAGTAGATATCAAATAGCAGAGGTCTCAGCACAGATCCCTGCACAACTCCATTAATCACTTTCATTTTTTATGTATCCTTTTGTTAATCCCACTAGGCTAGTAACCTCTTTTCAAGGGAGTACCAAGGTGGTATTTACATTACTAGGAGAAATCTGTCCAGGGCATCAGGAGACTTCCCCATCTCTTTTCATTGTGAGGGGGGAATGTCTTTGCTGCTGCACTTTCTGTTGCTGTTACTGGCACAGCGGCAGCTAGGAGGAAATGTGCAATAATGGAGGAAAAGAGAGTTGTTCTAATAGTGACAGCAATGTGGTTCTGTCACCTGGACAGAAAACTGTTGAAAAGTGAGTGGATAATATAAATAATCAGTGTCTAGCTAACTTTAAACCTCAGGATTTGGAAGAAGTTGTAATTTAAATTACTTCTTGAGGTTTGCCTGATGTAAAACTGATTGGTTTATTGAACAAAGGTGATCCTGGAGAAGAGTCTGAGATTTAGTGGTCAGATATGATGGAAACGTTTTTGGAATGGACAGCGAGTTGGGCATAAAGGAAATGAATTATGAGTTGGGTGGACATAAGATTACAATTGAGATGCAATCTGGAAAATTGTATATTGATGCAGCTGGAAGAACAAAACATATGGTAAACTTTATTAAAAAAAAAAAGATTTGTTTGGATAAAAAAAGAAGAAATAATAGCCAGATATTTTGTGTGAGATAATTTAGTTCCACCCTTAGATTTTGAAGGAAAAGGCATCAGATTCTTGATTCATTTGGAGAAAGTGATATTTTGTGACTTAACAGTTAAGACTGAAGACTTAATGGAGACATTTTTGATTAATTGTGAAAAAAAGAAGGCCTGTTACCTGTGGAATTAATTTATATTTTCCGTGAAAAGGAGTAGATTAAAAAAAGTGTTCGTTCGATTTTACACTGATGAAATTGAGTTAAAAGGCATTAAAACTTCATTTTTCATTCAGTTTCTAATACTGTGAAAGTTAAACATGAGAGGGATATTTGTAATAAAGCATTTACCAAGTGTTATATATGCAGCAGATGATGATACAGTACAGAAAGTTTTTTTGGGGCTCATTTAGCAATATGGATGGAGGCAAAAGCATAGCTGGCTCAATCAGCACCCTGTTTCAGTTCCATGAATCAGTGGAATAGAGCCCTCAGCTCTTTAAAAGACAAAAAAGCACTTTGCTGTAATAAGGTGATCACTACTTTGTAGCAATTGGCTTATTACACTTCAGTCAACAGAACCTGTAGCTTATGCACTGAAGAGCAAAAAAGGAAAAAAAAAACACTTTACTGAATATTACAGTTAGATCCATGCCTGCCCCCAGCTCTACCACTGGAGAGTAAAAAAAAACAACAGCCAGATCACAACACTCCAACCTCCCCAGCCATTCAGGTCCAGTTTCTCTGCCCTGGCCATGACCTCCTTAGACACATTTTATTAAAAAAAATATTTTTCTAAACTGTAGCAAACTGCTTATTGCAAATGGTTGCTGCAGTTTATACCATGCCTGCATAGAGCACTAGAGCTCCCAGGTTTTAGTTTTAAAAAAGATATTTTCTTTTGTTTTACTTTCAAATTGTACTAAACTGCTTGCTTCAATATAGCAAGCAATTGCTACAATTTAGACCGCAAACATAGCGCTACAGCTCTCAGATTTTACTTCAAATGCAATATTGGCTTTTAAATGCCAGCACTGCATAAAAGAGAGATACGGAAAGGCTGATAGTGCCCCTAACACTTCACACCCTGGGCAGTTGCCCCTCTTGTTCTGGCCTAGCTATGCTTCTGGATGGAGGTGATGGAAGAAAGGGGGTATAGTAAAACAGGAAAAGGAATAAAAAGAATAAATGAGAATTTATGGGATGAATTTGAAGAGTAGTAACCATTGCAGTTATGGAGGGATCACATAAAGTACATTTATAAAAATTGGTTTGAATGGTGGATGGAATTTAAAAGAAGCATAAAAAAGTGCTTCTTTGCAATGGCAAGATGATGTAAAAAAGTAAGAGAAAGTGATGTATGGAAATTTGTATAGAAATATATTGAAGAATTTAAAGATGAATACTAGAGAGTATTATGATATAGAAAAGAAAATGTATAAAAGAAATAAAAAAAATGAAGACATTGTTTAAGCAGAGACATTATTTACAAGGGAGAAGGGAGGATGTGTCTGCATATTTGGGTAAAATAGTAAAGAAAGATATTTGTATAATGGGGGAAATTAAAAATATAAAAGCAGAAGTAAAGAGAATGCAAGAGCAAATTATAACAATTGTAGTACAGCTTGAAGAAAATATGTGAAAGAGTAAAAAGAAAGAAAATAAGAGAGAATGGAAAATTTAAAAAAGTCAAGAATGAGTTACAGAAGAATATGAAAAAATAAATCACTATTAGTGAATTGGATTAAGTACTTAGGAAGCCAAATGTTGATTCAGCGTCAGGTCAATGTGGTATAGTGTATGAAATGTACAAGAAAATTAAACATTTTGAATGAATGGTTGAAAGAAGGGTTTGCTTATGAAGAGTTATGTAGTGGGATAGTAAAATTTATACGGAAGAATGATGAAATAAAATACTGGAGACTTATAACATTAAATAATATAGATTATACTTTTTATAAGAATAATATAAGAGAATAATGAAAGGAAGGATGAAGGATATTATGGAAGAAAGTATATGTAGTATAAAAGGGTAGGGAAACCAAAAATGTTATTGGTGGTATGAGGCATTGTGGATGATATTATAAGTAAAAGAAAAATGTGAAACTTATGGCAGGTGGTATTAGTTAGGCAGTTGATACAGTAGGACATAAAGCTTTGCAAGGATGTTCCATAAGTGGGATATTGTTTGCATTATTAATGAATGTGATAGTGAGAGAAGAAGCTTATAAAATGAAAGATGCTAGATATGTGATGCAAAAAGCAGTGATTATTCCAGTAGTTTTGATGGGTCTATATCATTTCATCAAAGCCCCAATCTGCCAAACGTCTATTCAACTTAAAGCATCAAAGAATTACATCATTGAAAAGATTTCTCAGGGGAAAAAAGACTTGGCCACCACAGCAATGATAACACAAATGGCATTATTTTAAACTTACAAAGGTGGGGGGAGGTGCCCCCCACATCCCCTAATTATATATTCCAACTCTGAGATTGCACTGCAATGGGGAAAAGGGCAAATTTGTTACAATGGCCAACTAACTCCCTTCTCCAGGAAAAAATGTTGATGATGTAATTTTTCACTGAAGTGGTATTTGATGCTTTAAGTTTGATGAATAGATGTTCGGTGAATTGGAGCTTTGATGAAAAGATTGGTACCCATTTTGACATATGCAGATAATATAGTTGTGGTTGCTAAGAATAAAATATGGATAAGAGGAGAGTTGTTTTATCTGAATGGATGTTTAAAAGAAATGAGAATGACCGTACAGAATGATAAATGTTTTAATGATTTAAGTATTATTTTTAGTGATAAAATTTGGGAAAATTATGCAGTTATAGGCAATAGGTAGATATGATAAAAGAAATGAACAATATATGTTGTGACACCCATGCACTGGCCCAGCAATCAAGGAGCCTTAATCCTCACCACTAACACCAGTCAGAGGCATCCACATAGGGGAGGATAACAAATACACACACACAGTAAAGTACAATTTCCCTTAAGAGCACACAGAGATCACAGTCAGTCTGGGGCTGGTTTCTCCCTTTCTCTCCAGATTCCCAGTAAGACTCCCCACTGGCACAGCTATAGAGTGGGGTCCTTAGCCAGTGTCCCAAGCCAAGTCCTCCTAGCACTATCTCTGTCCAACCAGTACTTCGTGTCCCTGCCCAAGTAGCTCACACACACACACACACACACACACACACACACACACACACATACATTGAAATATGATTTATATACAACACAAGGAAGGGAAGTTTGGCACAGGTTCAGTAGCTGTTCCCCTTCTGTCCAGGCTATAAGGTAATAATCACTGCCACCAAGACCCTTACTTATCAGCTACTAAAAAGGCCCTTATCAAAGGGTGTCCAATTATTACTGTGCAATATTATTATCCAAATGGTAAGTGTGACTGAACTGCAAAGCTTATTGGAGTGACTTAGACAGTATCACTATATATATACAATGTACTCTAGAGCTTAAATTATTTCTACACAAAACAGCCACAGTTGAAAGGTTTAAAAAATATTTAATAATACATAGTAAAAACACAAGACAATACTTCTTACTACACAGTGCTAGTCAAGAGTTCAGTGATCACAGATAAATACTTAAAATAATACAGTAGAAAAGTTCTGACATCATTACAGAAAAAAACACTAATCTAATCTTCCTATTTCCTAGCTATATCTAAGAGAAAACACAGTTCTAAAATAAACTTACATATAGAGCATAGGCAGAGTACTAGTGATGTTGGATGTTCTTAAGACAAATGCCAAAATGCCTTGAGTCTCTTTGTCCTTAAATTGATAACACAGTACAACTGACGCATTTCAGATTACATAATTTCTCTGGTTCCCAGGCTAAAAGAAACCCAGAGTGTAACAGCCCTTTTGATCTTGCACCTGGTCAGGAAGCTACAGCAATAAAAGACATTATACATGCAAATTCTAGCAATTAACTCTGGTGTCAAAACAATAGCCAAAATTCCTTCATCCAGACATCTCGGCTCCGGGTTTAAGATCAAAGAATTATACAATGCTTGACTTATCAGCTTTCCTCCAGCAGAGTGCAATGTGGATACATTTTTGAAGCTCAACATTTAACAAAGAGAACAAGCATGTAGCTTACATTAATATTTACAAATGACAGAATTATCTACACAATTCTATATGGCTAGGCTGGCAGCCTTCACATATCTTCACATATGTCTTATGATGAGGACTTATAGATTTGCATTAAAGAAAAAGGTTTATCTTATGAATTCTGTTTTAATGGGAAAATGGTATATATGTCAAATATTTATATGATCCAAAAAAAGTATGAAAATGAAACTGTGTAATTACTGTTTTCTTTCATATGGGGTTTACGATTAAACCCA
Source organism: Protopterus annectens (assembly GCF_019279795.1). Taxonomy (NCBI): domain Eukaryota; kingdom Metazoa; phylum Chordata; order Ceratodontiformes; family Protopteridae; genus Protopterus; species Protopterus annectens. Next base: position 60,882,671 of record NC_056738.1, read on the forward strand.
TAGGTTTATTGTGTATGAGTGAAGACAAAAGAGAATTGGGATCATTAAATCCAGTTGTTTATTCCATTTCTTTAAACTTGTATAGAGTATTAAAGTGGGTAAATGAAGAAAATGAGAAATTAAGAGTGAAGATGTTTATACATACAAAAAGTTTGGGAGATGATGAGAATAAGGAAAAAGAGATAAAGATTATATAAATGAAAAAAATAAAAATTGTCAAGAAAAATAATAACATGGAAAATGAAAATTGATGATATAGAGAAGAATTGAAGGATGTGTTATAATAATATTATGAAACAATATTATGTAAATCCATGAGGAAATTTACCAGAATAAGTAATAAAAAGCCATTAAAGGAAAGAAAATTGGGTGTAAGACTGTAGAGTAGCATGGAGACTGGTAATAAAAAATTACCAGTAAAGGGGAATAAGGTAAATAAAAAGAAAGTTGAAAAAGTGTGTTTATTTTGTGGTGAGGAATAGACAACAAAGCATGCTTTTTTAATGTAAAAGAGTGGAAAAAGTTGGGTGAAGAAAACTTTTTAGAGAATGTTAATGACATAAACAATATAGATATGAATATGATTATGTAGTGATATTATAAAAACAAGAAGAAGGAATATGTGAGAAGCATAGACAAGAGTTTATTTTATGTAATATGGGTTATTTGGAATGAAAGACTGAATTTTGTTTAAAGAGAACTAGATTTTGGCTGCTATATGGTGAAAAATTAGATTATGGTTGTGGAAGGAGTGGGGGACAGTTATAGAAGAAGAATAATTACAACTATCATTAATCAGAGAATGTACCCCCAACTCATACTGTGTGAGTCCTGTCTCTAAGCCAGTGGGCTATCTTCCTAACCAAATATTGTTCAAGTTGGAGCTCCTTCATGTGGTGTGCTATCAAATGCATTAAGGTTCAGTGTGTGGACAGTTTGTCCACATTCTATAGTCTGACAATCCTCTCAAAGAAGTTCACAAGATTCACTGAACAACATCATCCTTTAATGAAGCCAAAGTGCTGGGGCATAAGTCTGATAAGACTTTTAATAGCATAGTTAATTAGGTCAGTTATGATACATTCCTTGGCTTTTCATATAAAACTCATTAGGCTGATATGTTTGCAATTCCTGGAGTTGGGGTGGGAGCCATGTGTACAAAGCAGCATCACAATAGCTGTATGGCACTCCTGTAGGACAAAGAAGAGGATGAAAAGTGGGCCACCAGTGCCTGATTATTGCTATTAATTAGGCAACTGAGTATGTTGTCAGGCCTTATGGGTGTGGTATTGCTTATTTTGAAGGGTACCTTTAGTACATGCTCTTTCATGTTAATTGGTGGCTTGATTACATCAGGGATAAGTAGGATTGGAATACATGTCTTTGGGATGAAGTTGACACTAAATTTATTTAACATTATGTTAGTAATATCTACTGGATCAAAGTAGTTAGTACCTTTGTGAATTATCTTAGAGAACTGTTTGGTGTGCTTTCATATTTTTGCAACACAACTAAAAAAGGATTTGTAATTGTCTTTGGCTTCTATAGCTAGTCTGAATTCATGGGATGCCTTTATTTTTCATGTCCTTTTTAGCTTCTTATTCAGCTGTTTGATGCTGTCCTTAAAATGCATGTGCAACTATTTTTCCCTCCTTTCCTGCGGCATTTCTATTTCTATTTCTTTTGGGATGACAGCATTGCTTCCTGCTCTGCAAATCCAATTTTACTGGGTATTCTGTTGCTTCATTTTACTGTTATTTCCTGCTTGCAAACGTTGTCTCTCCACTGACTTATGAGGGCAGTACTTCCTATATTCGCATCATCACACTTATCATTTGATGATGCAAAGTTGGAGCTTTCCTTCATTTACTGCAGTAGTAGGTTGGGTCACTTTCCTCTGTTTTTTTGTAAGTGACTAAATATGAAGTTAATGCTGCATATGGGCTAAGTGCACTATATTCATTTATTAATGGATCAAGTTTTGCATTAGCATTCATTTTCTGGACAAAATGAATTATAAACTATGAAACTCTAATATCTAGCATTAGTATCCAATTGTAATCCTAGTGGATTTACTAGAAAATCTAATGTTTTTTGAGGGATGAACAGGATAAATATATAATGCAAAATTAGTGGCATTCTGCAAAAAAAAAGTCAAGGACAGAAGAAAGGTAATATTCAGTGACATCAGGCAAAATGAGAAACAATTAAAGAGTTATGGAATTTTTGCTGCATATGATATGCTTGTGTGGCAGTGAAATAAAAGCAGCTTTCACAATTATTTTACATAAAAGGAGCACAGAATGCATGTGGAGTCCAGAAGAAATTAGCCAGCAACATGTAACTAACCTTATAATTAAAAATTAGACAAAAATACACATGAAATTGCCCTGATCTGAAAATCCTCTTTCTGTAGGCCTTCCTTGATTTTTCTGTGTAGATAATGGATTTTGCTGACCCCAACATGATGTCAGCACATCGGCAATGAAGCAAAACTTCCTACATAGGAATCAATAAGGGCAGAACATGTTATGGCTATGGAGGACAATTTGTGGCAGAGATCTTCCTTAAAAAGAAAAGTGAAAATGCAAGTTTAAATGACAGAAAGACAGCCAAGCAACTAACAAGTAAATGCATTTTCAGAACAGATAAGCTACATTGATTTTGTCAGTTTGTGCATAATGTTTAACTTGGGGGTCATTTGTTTTGTTATACAGAGTAAGCACTGTTTTCCTTTTATTACACAGTTTAATAATGCTTGATGACCACCAATCTGATTAGCTTTTAGACCTCTCCATTTGCTTGGATCCTTTTGGGACTGCCAATTTAATTCATTGGTCCAGGTGTGAGTAGATCTTTTCTGCTTAACTCTTTGCAGTGTCAACATTATGGTAATACAACTATACTCTAATTTACAACCTTCATGATAGAAGTGTAGTAGATTTTTACATTTGACATCTTTGAATTATGTGGCATTTGTTTTAGATGGTTTGGAGATTCTGATGGAGAAGGTTACAACCTTGTTGTCTGATATGACCAGCGAGGGGGATGGTACATACAAATGCTATGTTTGTTAAGACTAGGTAAAGCATATTCTGTTCTCTAGTATGGTCTTTATTAATCTAGGTCAGGTAGTGTTTGATTTTAAAATCTAAGAATTTTTCATGCATATCTGACATTGGTGGTATAGGTCATCGAGTTAATCATTGGGTGGTTAAAATCACCTTGGATAAGAGTGTTCCAACTTATGAGGAATTCCTCCAGAATGTTTAGGAATGTTGTGTTATTTTCTGGATGCATGGAGAGGGTTCTGATAGCTGATCTTATTTAGAGTGATTTGAATTTCTGTAAGTTCTTTTTTTTCAATTTTTTTTGATAAAAGATGTTTAATTATTATAATAAAATAATAATATATTATTAATAATGAAATGAGACTGTAAACCAAGAACACATTTGAATTATGTACAATATATACAAAGCCTGAATTCAATAAAATAACAACATTAATGCTCTAAAATCAAAATAAAATCTTTTGAAGATTATCTCTGGATTGAATAAAATTAATCTTTTTATTTAATCTTCGGAGGCAGGATTTTGTTGATAAAAGTCAATGAGAGCAATAACATTTGATCAAAGATTGTTACTAAATAACTTGGGCTGAATCCTATGTTTTTTTACCTTAGTTTCTGTAATAGCAGTCTCTTTTAAGGAAGTCAGAAACATTTCAAAAAGTGTTGGTGTGGTAGATCTCCATTTTTGGTGATGTATTTCCTGTGGTGGTGCTGCAGTAGTGTTGTCGCCTCACAGTTAGACGTCACCCGTTCAATTCTCAGTTAGAGCATCTTCTGTGTGGTGACATGCGTGAATGAGTGTTCCTTTGTTGAAGGTTGTGTGTTAGGCCCAGCAAGCCAGCACGCAAAAGTCTACTGCCAATCATTAGCGGACCGGAGTTCCGCTGTGGCGACCCCTAACCAGGAAAAGCCGAAAAACAAACAACAACAACATTAAATTAAATTAATAAAGTAGATAATGAGAAGATATCAGACAATAAGTTTTCAAGAAATCTTCATTGTTATTCCAAAAAAGTCTTAGAGCAGAGCAATCTTTAAAGCATGTAACCAACCAATCAGCATGTTATACTATTATTTCTATTTAGTTTAGTCATTCTATTTGGAGTTTTAAAAGCTATATGTACAATTTCCATGTGAAAATAAACCAGTAATGTGACCAATAGATATGTTTAACAGAAATTAATATTTGAAGTTTATTGTCAGAAGTCAAACAAGAATTACCTAATGTAATATGACTCCAGAACTTATCATTTACATTTATATTGAGTTTAATAAGAATTTTATAAAATTTTGAGAATAAATTATCAATTTTTGATTTATTATATATTATTTAAAAATAGATATAGTAACATGGGATTTTTTATGGTTACAGCACAAATCTTGAGTCTGAATTCTCACATTCTGTAACAATAACCAATTTTGGGAATTTAAATCAAATTCATTAATAATAGATTGTATTTCCTTTACTTTCAACTCTTTAAAAATTTTAGTTATGTACTCACCATAACTTCAGATGTTTGGGATCCATCTCGCCTACATTCTGACTGATGGGTTCGGAGCCGATCCCTCGGCTCCGACTCGGCACGCTTATGCCAAAGAGCGAAGTCTCTTATTGGCTGAGCTTACTATATCCCAGGATGCACCACTACCAGTCCCCCAGATCTAGTTTGTCCGCATACATGCACACATGCACGCTCTGCTTATATAACATCGTCAGATGAAACAAGATAAAACAGTAGAACTCAAAACCGTTCAATCTCTTCTGATCTCCAAGGCAGGGGGAAGGAGGGTGGGTATTAGGAATGTAGGCGAGATGGATCCCAAACATCTGAAGTTATGGTGAGTACATAACTAAAAGATGTTATGTGATCCTATCTCGCCTACATTCTGACTGATGGGACAGCGTCCTAGCACCTGAATCCTGGGTGGCTCACTGGAAAACACTCCTGAGTACCGTGGAACCAAATGATGCTCGCCCTTTAGATGCCACATCCAATTTATAGTGGGAAATGAAAGTGTGCGGATTGGACCAAGTAGCCGCAGCACAAATCTCCGAGATAGCAAGCTTGGAATGAAAAGCTATAGAAGTCGCCATAGCTCTGGTAGAGTGAGCTTTGATAGATGTTGTAAGTTGCTTATTCGAAGAATAAGCCTGAGTTATACAATCTCTAATCCATTTGGAGATAGTAGCTTTTGTGATGGTTTTGCCCAATTTATTGTCTGAGAAGGACACAAACAATTGGTCTGACTTACGAATTTGTTGAGTCCTGTCTAAATAGAAGCGCAATTGCCTGTGAACATCCAATTTATGGAGAGTGTATTCTGCTTCATTGGAGAATTTTGGAAAGAAAACTGGTAGCTCTAGGGATTGTTGGAGACAGAAATTAGAACAGACCTTTGGGACAAAGGATGGATTAGGCCTAAGTGATACTCTATCCTTGTGAAAAATCAAGTACGGTGGTCTGATAGACAGGGCTTGAAGCTCTGAAACTCTCCTTGCAGAAGTAATTGCAACTAAGAAGGCCGTTTTCCAAGACAGATATTTTAACTCACATGTAGCAGCCGGTTCGAAAGGGGGAGATGTTAATGCACGAAGCACCAAATCAAGATCCCACGGAGGCGCAGGATGAAAAACTGGGGGTCTTAACAGACCCGCACCTTTAATGAAAGTTTTGCATAGTCTGCTGCTCATCAATGGAGGATCCATGGACTCGTGGAATTTAGAGATAGCCGCTAGTTGGACTTTAATAGTAGAGACAGAAGATCCTTGATTAAACAGGGATGTTAAGAATTTCAAAACCTCTGGGATAGGAGCAGTGATAGGGTCTAAGCCCCTGAGTTGAGCCCAGATAGCAAACCTCTTCCACTTACTGAGGTACAATTTCTTAGTGGTGGGTTTGTGGGCCGAAGATAAAATGTGAATAACTTCCGGGTCTAATGTGTGACTTCTGACTAAAGTCGGAAGTGGAGGAGCCAAGCTGTCAACTTCAAGGAGTGAAGGGACTGATGCTGTCGTCCCGACTGATGAATTAACAGATCCGAATTAGGTCTAAAGTCCACGGATCGTCCACCGCATGTTTCTTCAGGTAAGGAAACCATACCTGACGAGGCCAGTATGGGGCAATCAGTATCATTGCGGACCCCAATTGAGAAGCTTTTTGAATGACTTTGGAGAGAAATGGAATCGGAGGAAAGGCATAAAGTAGCCCTGTTGGCCAAGGTTGTGCTAGAGCATCCATAGCTGCTTCTCCCTGATGTGGAGTCAAGGAGAAGAACCTTTTGCACTTCGTGTTTAGTGGAGTTGCAAATAGGTCGCAGCACGGCGTCCCCCATCTCCGGAAAACCTGAGCTGCTACTGTTTTGTTTAAGGACCACTCGTGGGGAGAGAGAATTGTCCTGCTTAATCTGTCTGCCAGTATATTTGATTTCCCCGGAATGTGGGTCGCTACCAAGAAACAGCTGGTAGCTACCGCCCATTCCCACACCCTCATGGCCTCTCTGCAAAGGGGGTAAGATCTGGTCCCTCCTTGTTTGTTCAGGTACCAGACCACCGACATGTTGTCTGTGTGGATGCCGATTATGCCCTGAGGGAGAAACCTGTGTAAGGCGTGTAGGGATAGAAGTACCGCCCTCATCTCCAATACATTGATGTGGAGAAGAGTTTCGTCTGGAAGCCAGGAGCCCTGAACTAACCTGCCCAGACAATGCCCCCCCCCCACCCTGTCTGGGAGGCATCTGTCATCAGGGTGACCACTGGAGAGGGAATAACAAAAGGACTTCCTTGATTTAGATTGGATGTCTGAAGCCACCAGTGAAGGTCCCGTTTGCATGTTTCTGTAATTATAATGGGATGATTGAGGGGAAGGTCCTGAAAAGACCATTGAGTTGACAATAGCCACTGAAGAATCCTCATGTGCAATCTTGCCAGAGGAACTAGAAGAACCGTGGCAGACATCGAACCTAAAACTTGTAGGACCATCCTGGCTGGGGCTTTGGATCTTGAAATCAGGGCTTGAACCTGGCCTTGTAAAGTTTGGATCCTTTCGGTCGGAAGAAAAACACGCATCAATCTTGAGTCTATCTCTGCTCCTATGAATCTTATGCGCTGAGAGGGCAGCAAGACAGACTTTGACCAATTGAATGTAATTCCCAGGGTAACACCCAGGAGATGGTGGCTTTGAGGTTGTCCATTAGTAGATGCCTGGTGGTGGCAGTCAGGAGCCAGTCGTCCAGATAGGGAAACACTTGGAATCCAAGACTCCTCAGGTGAGCAGTCACTACTGCCAAACACTTGGTGAACACCCTGGGGGCTGTGGTGAGACCAAAGGGCAGTGCACAAAATTGGAAATGACTGTCTCCCAGGCTGAAGCGCAGATACCTCCTGGACGCCTGATGTATCGGTATGTGATAATAGGCATCCTTGAGGTCTATGGAGCACATCCAAACATCCTTCTCCAACAATGGGAGAATGGATTGTAATGTGACCATTCGGAATTTGGATTTCGTGACGGATTGGTTTAGTCTGCTGAGATCCAAAATTGGTCTCAGGTCCCCTGTCTTTTTTGGCACTAAAAAGAACCTCGAGTAATTTCCGGATCCGATCTGGTCTGTGGGGACCGGTTGGATGACTCCTTTTCTAGCAGCTTTAAAGCTTCTGCGGCTGCAATTTCCTTTGACTGGGTGGTGGGTCCGGGATTTTTGGACGGTGGGGGTGAGCATGTGAATGGGATGGTGTAACCTCCGGCACGATCCGAAGCACCCATCTGTCCTGAGTGATTGACTCCCAGGCTTTTAGGTGCTTGGCAAAATGGCACCCGACTGGCTCCGGAGCAGCACAGCCGGGCAATCCCTCACAAGGTGTGGGAGGCTGAAGAGCCACGAAAGGACTCGCGGTCTCCAGAATTGCGGGGCCCTCTGCCGCCTCTGGGACGGCGTCTCCCAGAAAAATTTCCCCGTCCTCTGCCTCTGGAAGGGGAATCTTCCTGCTGTTGAGGAAAAACTTACGTGATTTACGGAACCACATCTTCCCTCCTCCTTTAGCCTTGGGATAAGGCCGAAAGAGTGGAATAACGGCACCTATGGCAGATAAAGTTTTTCCCTCTTGTTCACAGCGGGTAAGGGTGTCTTTAACCTTAGGTCCAAACAAAGAGGACCCATCAAAGGGAGCGTCGGCGAAGGAAGACTTGAAGGCCTCCAAGAACTGACACAAGCGGAGCCAGGCTTGTCTCCGTAGAGCCACGCCTGTGCCTGCCGCTCTACCCGCCCCTTCAGCCGCATACGAAATGAGCCTCATGGACGAGTTAGAAATTGACGTTAGGATAGCCAACTGAGAGCTAACCGACTGGGCTAGCTGCTCAGGTAGGTTACCCGAGAGGGAATCTGACAGCTCCTTGACCAGATCCCTCTGAAGCCTGGTAAAATGTGCCAAATAATTCAGAGACCTTAAAGTAAAGGCCGCTGAAGTCAGGGTGCGCTTCCCGTACCTGTCCATGCTCCTAGACTCCTTATTAGGAGGATGGATGGACGTTGAAGCCTCTGCCACGTCCTGTTGTGTAGCAGATGCCACCACCATGGCATCTACAGCCATGCCTTTAGTGAGGAACTCCTTCTCGGGTGGGGCAGACAAAAATTTATTAGGACGAGAAGGGACTGGTTCCACGGTATCTGGATGTTCCACGCCCTTCGACAAACTAAATCCAGGAGCTCGTCAAGGGCGGAGACACCCAGGAGGCGGAGGGCTGAGCCCCAAAGGCCTTGAGGAGCACTGACTCATCAGCAGAGGGGGGTTTGGATATCCAGCCGCCTCGTTGTTTGAGGATCTCTAAGATGTCTGCAAATGAGACATCATCCGAGGCTGACTTCGGGGACCCCTCCGCATCATCAAGATCAGTGTCCGATGTAATAGTCTCGTGGGTGTCCACGTGCTTCCTCTTGCATGATCTCTTCCTTGGGGGTTTCTCTGAAGACAACTCGAAGAACCCTCAGGAGGAGGGGAACCCCAATGGGGTAACCTCAGGCCCAGGGGCTCCGCTGCCTACGGACAGGGAACTGCCAAAGACCCAGTCTCCACGCCCAAGGAAGGTGCCGGTAAAGCCGGAGAGATGGACGAAGACTTGGCCAAGGCACTCCTCATAGCTCTGAAAGACGGACCACCAGAATCCTGGGAGTGTCCGGTCCCCGGAGCCATGATAGCCGACGGAAGTCCCGCAGCAAGCACCGAGAGGGAGGCTCGGAACCGATAGAATGGGTCCCAAACATCACCCCGGTCCAGCCGAAGAAGTCCGTGTACCAAACTCGGACCCGAAGGCCCGGGTTGGAGTAAGGGTCGGAGCCGACCCTAAGATCTCCACCGGCTCCAACAGCACCTGCTCCGACGGAGCCGCGGTCGGAGGAGGAATAGCAATGGGATGGGCATGGGCTATCGGCTCCGAAGCCAACTGGGTCGGAGCCGAAACAAATTTTTGAAAGACTGGGGACTGGAACAGTCTTTGGAGCACCCTGTCTATATCCGAATCCGACATCCTCGATGACCGAGAGGATACTGAACGAGTTCGAGATGGCCTCTCCCACACTAGTTTCCATCGGTGCCGAGGAGGACTTCGGCGCCGAGGAGGAAGTGTCTGAGCGGGCAACCTTTGTCGGCTCGAGACCAGTGGAGCCGGCGAAGGTGACCGCCTCGATGCCCCAGCCATCGGCTCTGAAGCCAGAGGAGTCGAGACTGGTGGCATCGAGGCAGACCGTTCGCCCTCGGCTCCAAGTCCTTGGAGCCAAGGAGAAGCCTGCCTATGTCTTTTGGCGGTCGGATCCGACGGACTGGTCGGAGCCGACGCCCTTCTTTTAGCTGGAGAAGGAGAGGATGCCAAAGCTTCTTCAAAGGAAGGTTTTATTAAACCTTTAAGAATGAGTTTATTTTTCCTCTCCTGGAGGACCCTTGAGGAAAAAGCGTGACACACACTGCATGACTCTTGTAAATGTTTTGCACCCAAACAATACACACAGAGAGAATGATCGTCTGTGATAGACATCTTGAAATTACATTTGGTGCATTTTTTAAAGCCCGAAGGCCTAGGATTCTGAGACATTATAGCAAAAAAACGGTAATCCCTGACAGAAAGAACAACGCTATCCACCTGACTTTCTGATTTACTGACACTACCTAATAATCGGTTTACAGCTGCCGATTAGGTAAAGAATCCGTAACAATTAACTCAAGGGTACTTTGAAACCCTCTAAGGTTTAAGGGGGGTTGACTGACCGGGAAGGCCCTAAGATGAGTGAGGCCTAAAATCAAAATCAACGCCCAATCACACAACAAAGTTTCTCACAAAACTCCAAACACACACAAAAGTGAAGAATAGCCGTTAAAACAGCTTTTTATGACAAGAACAGCAAAATTCTGACAGAAAAAAGTTAGTAAAATTACTACTCAGCTCAGCCAGCTCGAGACCACGTCTTCGCAAGTTAGCGGCAAACGAGATCTGGGGGACTGGTAGTGGTGCATCCTGGGATATAGTAAGCTCAGCCAATAAGAGACTTCGCTCTTTGGCATAAGCGTGCCGAGTCGGAGCCGAGGGATCGGCTCCGAACCCATCAGTCAGAATGTAGGCGAGATAGGATCACATAACATCAATGCTAACAACAAAGGTGTTGGATTCCCAAAAAAGCAAGTGTATGACCTTGAGGTGTATTAAAGAAATTTCTAGTAATACTAAAAAGAATTATAGAATCAAAATAAATTTTCAAGTCTACATTACTAACAATTGTGTTCTTAAATGTTTTCAAAATATAACTTATAAAAGTGGAATTTGTAGGAAGAGAAAGGTTATATTGTATGAAGTTACAGAGGTACTGCCCAAAATTATCTTTATTAGTATAATTATTATTATTGCCTAAAATGTTATTATTAACACTAAGAAGAACAGCATGTAATGTTTTCTAATTAGAATTATAATTAGGATCAGCCCAATTAAAAAAAAATAAAAAAATGATGCTTTAACATATGTATCAATGTTTGGGAAATTAATACCTCCCAAATCCCAAGGTCTAAAATTATGTTGTAAGGCTATTCTAGGTCTGTTTGGAAACCAGAAAAAAAAATAATAGTTGTTTATTTATTTCTTTAATATGATGCTTGGCTGGAAGAAGAGTTTAGGCATGAATTATATATAATATTTTGAGAAGAATAATATTTTATTAACTTAAGCCTACCTTGAAAGTTTATTCCATTTTGAAGTAATTTTTTCTATTATTTTTATAATAATAATATCATAACTGACATCTTTAATTTCATCGATGGACTTCAATAAAGTAATGCCCAAATATTTCAATGAACAAACTTGCTTGCCCATAATCTGATTCTTGTGTATTTCAGTTTTTATTTTTTTTTAATTTAAAACTATAAATTTAGAAGGCCAGAAGTAGACTGAAATAACATTACAGAGAATCCTAATTCCCAAAGAGTTGTTCCTGAATTAGTTCATGTTAACAAAACATCATCGGCAAACAAGATAGTTTTAAAAATATAATTGTTCAAGATTTCTGTGCTTTTTATGTTTGAGTTTGCACAGACAGAAATCACAAAAATGTTGATGGCTAACGCAAATAATATAGGGGAAAGTCGGCAACCTTGTTTCATCCCTTTGACCAAAGGAATATGTTCTGAAGTGAAAGAGACAATTTTGCCATAGGCAGTATTATTTTATAAATTTTTAAAAGAGAGATGAAACAAGTCAGGAAGTCAAATAATTCTAAAATTCTAAATAGATAGCTCCAGTTCAAAGAATTAAAAGCTTTTTCAGTATCTAAACTAATCAAGAGAGCTTCTTCTTTCTTATTTAAACATTCTGTAAGAGAATTTGCTTAATATTATCATGAGTTTGATATATAAACCCTGTTTGATCAAAGTTAATTATCTGGGCTATGGGTTCTTTTATTCTATCCATAATAATGGACATAAAATTTTATAACCATTGTCTAAAAGTGAAATAAGTCTATAACAGGAACATAGTAGGAGGTTTTTATATTCTTTCAATATGGGAGAGATTCATGAATATTTCCAAGAAGGAGGAATCTTTTCTTGTGTTTGAACCTCAACTAAAGTGTTATGAAAGAATTAAATAATGAAAGGTGGGAACAATTTATATATTTCTATTATTAATCCATCTATACTTGGTGCTTTATTAGATGTTGATTTTTTAATTTTGTCTTTATAAAAAATTGTCTATGTAAAACATCTTTTAGTTTTTGAGAAATCTTCTTAATATTAAGAGATTCAAGTTTTAAGAGTGGAGTCTTAACATCAAAACCAGGTATTTGATTTTGAAGTGAAATCCAAATGCATTAAGAATGTCCCCAATATCAGATCATTTTTATTATTTCCTTCATCTCTAATTTTCAGAATATTATTACATTTAGATTGTATTTTAACCATTTTTGATAAATTATACATATGCTTGGGAGATAAGGAATACAAGGACATCTTAAGTATTTCTAAGTCTAAAGCTGTTTTGTGAGATAAAACAAAAATAGTGTTTATTTAATGATTCAGTTTCAAATGTATTAGATTTGTCTTTAGATATTTTGGGACTCTACAAGTCTTGATTAAATGCTCAAAAGCCCAGAATCCCATTCTTTAATTTTATTTTATACCAAGTTAAGGTTTTGTCAAAAATATAAACCTTTAAGTAATCCAAAATCATAACTATAGTAGTATCAGTATTGCTGATGTCAAGAAAAAAATTAATTCAGACAGTAACCAAGGATTAAAGTCATTAAATTTAGTAATATAAGCTGGCATTCTAGTCAAAAAAGATAACCTTTTAAAGTTGGTTTGAAATATTAAAATTAGGGCATCATGATGAAATATAGGACAAGGAATTATGGTAATTCCTGATATCTTTGTAACTAAATCCTGGAAAATTAGTATTCTATCAATTCTGGTTTGTATACCATAGTTATAATCATAACAAAAATTTAAAGAATGTCAATCTTTCATAGTGAATGTATCTTTTATATTGAGAGATTCAATTCATTTTTCAAGTGTTTTTGCAGTGGAGGACAATCTCATTTTTCTCTTATTACTAGTACCTGAATCCTCAGGTATACTGTTAAAATCCCCATGATTAAATTGCCCTTATAATTATTAAATCTAAATATTTCTTGGCTTAGATTTGATTTATACCTGGGAACCAATATATATTTACTAAAGTCCAGAGTCTAATTTTCAATTATATAACTATAAAAGTGAGTAGACCTTTCTTGATCTTCATAGTTATAGGATCATAGGAGATTATTAGGCTGTTGACCTGGAGGTCATTTTAAGCCTAGCCATTTCAACCCAATGTAATATGGTACAGGTACTAGTCAATACCCAAGATTGCTTTTAGTGATGACTGCCCATGTCCAGGAGGGTTGTGGGCACCATCCCAGATAAGAATTTACAGTGCCCCATCCACTCATGTTCTATTTAAGTCGCAGGCCATATTTAAAACCCATTTGATTTATGGATATGTAGTAAGTTCATAAAAATTATGAACCAGGTATAAGTCTCCCTTAAGAAGTCTGTACAATACAGAGCATGTTGACAGCGATTTTAGTTAGTCCATATAAGGCACAAGCTGGAGATCCTTGATCTTCTTTGTTAGAAACCTCTGAGGTCTATCTAATTGCTGTAGGTGCTTAGTATGGTATATACTGAATGGAGCATTATACTCAATAATGGGCTGGATAAGTGCTGAGTATGGGGATTATAACTTCTTTTACTGTCAAGGCAATGCCTTTACTAATCAAGTGAGCTACATGGAAAACTTTCCTTACAATGGTAGACATATGGTGGTTGAAGTTAAGGTTTCAGTCAACCTGTGATCCCAGGTCCCTTACCACTTCATGGGTACTTAGGGTATTGTTATTGATTTGATTGTGTGAAGGCACATTGTGCCGAAGGGAATGATGATGCATTTCTTTGCATTCAGTTTGTGATTGTGACTAATACACCAGTCAATGGTCTGTGTGAGACCATCCTGGAGTATACTGACATCAATTGGGGATTCAATGATTACACCTAGTTTGCAGTCATCTGCAAACTTGGTCAGCCACAACCTTTTAATTTTGATCTGAACTTCTGAAAAGTATATACAAACAGTAGGGGGCCCAGAACTGAATACTGTGCCACCCTGCTGGTAACAGGTCTGCTGGCTGATGTGGAGTCACCCAATTTGATAGTGTGTGACCCTTTGTGAGCCAGTTGACAGCCCATCTTACAAGGAAGGGATTTACATTCAGTTTGCTAAGTTTATCAGTAATGCCTGAATGTGGGATTGTGTTAAAAACATTTCCCAAGTTGAGGTATGCTGTCTGCACAGATAAGCCCACATCAATTGCCTTGGTCACACTTTCAAAGAAATCCATCAGATTTTACAGGCACGATCTGCCCTTCACAAAGCCAAATTGAGTAGGATGCAGGGTTTGGAGGTCACCTATGACTTTATTTATGAGGTCCATAATGATACATTCCATGGCCTTAAAGATGAGGCTGATCAGGCTTATGGGTCTATAATTCCTGAGGTCTATTGCTAGGCAAACTTTGTAGAGAGGAATAACTGTAACTGTTCACAATTCTACAGGAACAAAGCCTGTGGTTAGGCTATGATTGAAAAGGGTACTTAGCGGTGATGCTAGTTTATGTTTTAGCCTCTTTTGAAGACATCCTGGAATGTCATCTGGTCCCATAGAGACCATGTTCTTTGCCTTGAACAGGGCTTTGAGGACCTGCTCTTCAGATATGTAAGGTGGGGTGGACGTTTGGGGGAGGGATTCTTGTAAGTTAATAGAGGATAAGAGAGTGAAATTTTTACCAAACCTATCTGCTAGCAGGTTTGCTATCTCTGTAGGGTCAGTGCGTGTGATACCATTGGCCACCAGTTCTGCACATGTTTGGGTCCTACCCATTAGGTTATGTAAATAGCTGTAAAAGGCCTTATGGTTATCCTAGGCAGTACTTGCTAAATTTCTCTCAAAGGAGCTCTTGGAAGATTTGACAAGTTGTCTTATTTGCCTGTTTAGGATAAGGAGGGTGCTTTTCCATTATTGGGTCCTTCCAGAGTATCATGACTCCCCATCTTTTACTTTTAAAAGAAGATTGAGCCAGAACTGTATAATTACTAGGATTCCAAATATCTTTTTTCATCTGTTTAATATGAGTTTCTTGAAGAAAATTACTTGAGCCTTGTTTGTAGTCAAATAGTGAAGTAAGTTTGATCTTTTCTTTGGATTATTCAAGCCCATAAATAACTCACAAAGTGCTGAGAAAGGATGGCATAATGTACTCATTCTTATGGTAAAGCCAAAGCTCGGACCAAAATAAAGTTAATTCTGAATTTATTGAAGAAAAATTTCAACATATCCTTGTTAAGCGCTTTCATCCACGCAATAGTGGACTTCATCAGAACTTCATATGGATTATTCAAGCCATTAACATTCAACAATAATAATGACAAATCCATTAAAAGATGTGTTAAGTATATATAGATAATAATTTCTGAATAAATAGCTTCAAATTACTAAAATCAACAACAGAGTGCCTCCAATAATTTTATGGAACAAAAAAAAAATTCAGAATTCAGGCAAAATGAAATAAGAAAAAAATAATGATTATGTAGTATAAAATGCAAGTTAAATACAATTACAAACATGGAATCAACAAAATTCCTAGCCAAATAGATAAAAAACTAAAAGACTATCCATCACTACCTAGCCAACCTAGAAACTATATAATCTGAGGAAATACACACAACCAAATGAGCTCTGCAGCAAATGGTTAATCTTATGGAGATTTAGATGATCTTATCAAATAATGATTAATATGTATGAGCATATTGTTCATAGTAAAATCTCAGAGAATACTATAAAAAGTGAAGAGGAAGTACAATATCAACCTACAAAAAATATCTTCCATCTCTCTTCCTTTATATTCACTCAAACACCAACCAGAAATATGTATATTAGTCTTAAGTAACAATCTGAATTTATGTTCTTCTTAATAAAAAACAATATTTGAAAGTATATTCATTCCCATATACACACACACACACACACACACAAATATATATATATATATATATATATATATATATATATATATATATATGAACACTTGTGTTTAATTGCTATTCCTCTTCTTCATATACTGAAAGTACAATTGAAAACAAAAAATGGAATTATAAAACACTACTATATAGTAATAACAATCAACCCCCCCTTTCCCATTACTTTATTTTCCTCCCTCTTCCTTTCTTTCCCCCTTTTTGTCCTTTTCTCGTCTTCTTTTTCCTTTCTTTATTTTTTCTTTAAACCCCCTCTCTTCCCCTTTTTAATATAAATACTTATTGTGCGAATTCATGGCTGATAAAGACCACATAACCCAATTCTAAAGCTAACAGGACCATTACCAGTCTATTTCAACACCAGTGAATTATTACCATTCATTATTTTTTCTTCCCTCCCAAACTCTTTTATAATAAGAACTCTGAATTGCTATAACATGTTTTAACCATGTTAGCAAAACCAGTGTAAGATAACATCAAAAATCCACTCCAGCAAGGAAGACTAATAACAAAGTAAAATCGAAATATGACTGTGCATGTAACAACAACTATCAACCTTTCACTGATCTATTCACTTATTAGAAAAATCACTAAGGTAGTAAGTTTAACAATACTGTTAATCTTAAATACAGATAATAAAGAATATTATGTTGCTAAAAAATAAACGGAACAATAAGTTGGAGTGAATGGTAGTTGCATAAACCGGAAATAATACAACAAGAATTCACATACTTTCCTGTGGAATATTAAAATTATACAAGTGTCATCACAAAGTACAATGCATGTGGATAAACTTTACTGTGAAAGTCAAAGCTTGAGGAAAGCAAACTGCCTTGTCTTGAGGTAAGTGAAGAGAAAAAAAAACTGTTATGAAGGGAGAGCTGACAAATGTTCGCAATAGACAAATGACTAAACAGCGTAGCCATAGTCAAATAAAATTTGAATACAAGACCATATTCACTTAAGTAACCCCTTCCAACCAATCAATCAAACCTTATCAGAAACAAATCTAAGCAATGAAAACACTTCTCAACAACATATTAAAAAAGAAAGCACAAGAAATAGCATCAAGAGGATTATTAAACAAACTCAGGCTGTTTAACTTATAAACAGTAACATCAAAAAGAGTGTAGACATGACATTATCTAAAAAGAAAAAAACACCCCAGAATTGAGAAAACATCTATCAAATTAAAAAGAGGGAAATTATCAGTAAATAAAAAAAGAGGCTTAAATGTTATAAGAAGATTGAAACAAACATTTTCACTTCATAAATATTAGTGAGAGCAGGTATATTCAATATAAACAGGAGCGGCCTTAGGTCAACTGGTGCCCTAGGCAAAAGGGTTCCATGGTGCCCCCACCACACCACTCAGTGCCCCCATCCTGGTCTACCTACACCAAATAAATACTGGAAAAGTACCCCTGCTAGAGCAGCATCTTAAGCGGCCGCCTAGTTGGCCTATGCCTAAGGCCAGCTATGAATATAAATGCATAAATAACATATATAACAGACCTTGATTTTTATTTTACTTTTTCCCATAATTAAATCAATGGAGCTTCTGAAAAGTTATATCTGTATTCAAAGAAGATTTTTGATAGAACTGTAAGAAAAAAAATGTTAAAAGGAAACTGTGATTTTCTGAGTGATGATTTTGTAGTATTGTTATTATAAGATAAAGTGGAATCAGTTTTCTGTTTCTTTTTCTTCCTGTCAGTCCAAGCATTCTTCTCTTAGGATTTTTTTAGTGTAGGAGATGACCAATCCATGTCTTCAGACGCAGGAATAAGATTATAATTCTTTACAAAAACAGAGACTTCTAAATTGTTAAAGATTTTTGGACTATTAGATAGATGTGTTTTTATTTTTGCTGGAAAAACAATATGTACTTTAAAAACATTCTGCTTAAGAGATTTCACAAGATACCAACAGCGTTTCCTTTAGTTTTAGATAAATACTCATTATCAGTCTGATTGTGTTCTGTTTATATTTCAAACATGCCTTTCTCCATGCAATTTTAAGTATTAAGTCTTTATCAATATACGACAGAAATTAATGTGATTACTATGAATCTCAGAGGAGAAGTAGACGAGGGTAAAATAGGCTTACAAATGGCTTTATGAGCTCTTTCAATTCTATAGGAAAGTCTATTCTGAATATTTAGCATTTCTGGGATACAGGTGTTAAGAAAAGAAATAAGATCTTCACCCTCTTCCTTTTCAAGAAGACCAAAAATCTTGTTGCATCTCCCTTCTGTATTTTCTAAATCATCAGTTTTGTTTAGTAACTAGATGTTTTGTTTTAATAGAAAGTAAGTCTGAATTTCTTCTTCATTCAGTCTTCCAACTGTGTCATTTAGAGCATTTTCCATATCTGATATTTTGTTTTGTTTTTGTTGTAACATATGTTTAGAAAGGTGCTTGGTATCACATCTGGACAGAGGAAGGACGACAAGGAGACATGATGGTGGAATGAGGAAGTACAGGAGAGTATACAGAGAAAGAGGTTGGCAAAGAAGAAGTGGGATTGTCAGAGAGATGAAGAAAGTAGACAAAGGTATAAGGAGATGAGGTGAATGGCAAAGAGAGAGGTGGCGAAGGCTAAGGATAAGGCATATGAAGAGTTGTATGAAAGGTTGGACACTAAGGAGGGAGAAAAGGACCTGTACCGATTGGCTAGACAGAGGGACCAAGCTAGGAAAGATGTGCAGCAGGTAAAGGTGATAAAGGATAATGATGGGAACATACTTACAAGTGAGGAGAGTGTGTTGAGGAGATGGAAAGAGTACATTGAGGGGTTGATGAATGAAGAAAATGAGAGGGAGAGAAGGTTGGATGATGTAGGGATAGTGAATCGTGAAGTACAACAGATTAGCAACGAGGAAGTAAGGATAGCTATGAAGAGAATGAAGAATGGAAAGGCTGTTGGCCCAGATGACATACCTGTGGAAGCATGGAGGTGTTGAGGTGAAATGGCAGTGGAGTTTTTAACCAGATTGTTTAATGAAATCTTGGAAAGTGAGAGGATGCCTGAGGAATGGAGAAAAAGTGTTTTGGTACCGATTTGTAAGAATAAGGGTGATGTGCAGAGCTGTAGTAACTACAGAGGGATTACATTGATCAGTCACAGCATGAAGTTATGGGAAAGAGTAGTGGAAGCTAGGTTAAGAAGGGAAGTGATGATTAGTGATCAGCAGTATGGTTTCATGCCGGGAAAGAGCACTACAGATGTGATGCTTACTCTGAGAGTGTTGATGGAAAAGTACAGAGAATGTCAGAAGGAGTTGCATTGTGTTTTTGAAGACTTGGAGAAAGCATATGACAGGGTGCCTAGAGAGGAGTTGTGGTATTGTATGAGGAAGTCAGGAGTGTCAGAGAAATATGTAAGAGTGGTACAGGATATGTACGAGGGTAGTGTGACAATGGTGAGGTCTGCGGTGGGAGTGACAGATGCATTTAAGGTGGAGGTGGGGTTACATCAAGGATCAGCTCAAAGCCCTTTCTTATTTGCAATGGTGATGGACAGGTTGACAGACGAGATCAGACAGGAGTCCCCGTGGACTATGATGTTTGCAGATGACATTGTGATCTGTAGTGAGAGTAGGGAACAGGTGGAGGAGACCCTGGAGAGATGGAGATATGCTCTAGAGAGAAGAGGAATGAAGGTCAGCAGGAGTAAGACAGAATATATGTGTGTGAATGAGAGGGAGGATAGAGGAATGGTGAGGATGCAAGGAGTAGAGGTGGCGAAGGTGGATGAGTTTAATTACTTGGGGTCAATAGTTCAGAGTAACGGTGAGTGTGGAAAAGAGGTGAAGAAGAGAGTACAGGCGTGATGGAGTGGGTGGAGAAGAGTGTCAGGAGTGATTTGTGACAGACAAGTACCTGTAAGAGTGAAAGGGAAGGTCTACAAGAAGGTAGTGAGACCAGCTATGTTATATGGGTTGGAGACAGTGGCATTGACAAAAAGGCAGGAGTTTGAGCTGGATGTGGCAGAATTAAAGATGTTAAGATTTGGACTGGGTGTGAGGAGGGTGGACAGGATTAGGAATAAGTATATTAGTGGGTCAGCCCAGGTTGGAAGGTCTGGAGACAAAGCCAGAGAGGCATGATTATGTTGGTTTGGACATATGCTGAGGAGGGATGCTGAGTATATTGGGAAAAAGATGCTAAGGATGAAGCTACCAGGTAACAGGAAAAGAGGAAGGCCTAAGATAAGGTTTATGGATGTGTTGAGAGAGGACATGCAGGTGGTTGGTGTGACAGAGCAAGATGTAGAGGACAGGAAGAAATGGAAAAAGGTGATCTGCTGTGGCGACCCCTAATGGGAACAGCCGAAAGAAGATGATGATGATGATGATCTGTTTAGAAACATCAGTTTGTTTAAGGCAATTCTCCCTCAGGTTTTCTAAATGCTTATGAAAGCCATCTATTTTCAAAGATAATTCCTGAAGATTAGAGGTTACTAACTGCATATTTTTTTCCAAAGAAAGTCAGTATGAGAATGTTTAGAATTATTCATTTTCTTTCAGCTGTTCATCCTCTAAGTAAAACGGACAGGAAAATATTCAGAAAACTTAATGGTATTCGAAAATGGGTGACCAGGACAACTACCCATTAGACAGTGAAGACATTGTTTGAAAAAAAAATGTTCTCTATACTTAATGATAATTCTGAAGAGCTCTAAGACATTGTTGTCTTCACTTAGCTATATATGCTCCACCAAATTCTTCTTGAGGGTCTCTATTTATCTGTCTCAAGGCATTTAACAAAGTCTCAAAGTGTTTAACAAATATGAATACACCACCTCAGTCTCCATCAGATCTAAATGAGGGGTAACCAATAAACCCATATATAGATGGAGTGCTTTCTGGGCATGTAAGACTGGTTTCTATAACAACACATAGATGTATGTGCTCAAAAAGCAGGAGGACCTTCAGGTCTGGCATTTTTTGCTTAGACTTCTAGCATTAAGTAGAGCCAGATATGGTTCAACCATTGATTTGTTTTGAAGTTAGACTGGGAGGTTCATTAGCTGGCCTTTGACCAAAAAATGTACAATGGGAGCTGCAAAAGCTTTTACTAGTATGCAGAAGCCTTGGAATAAAAGTTGAAAACCTTCCTAGGTGAAGCAGGAACAGTTGTCAAGCATCTTATCCCATAATGACATATAATGGATCCCCCTAAAATTATACCAGGTGTTTAGTCAATTGTTAAAGTCAATCATTTCTTATACTTCAGCATTATTTTGGTGAAGGAAGGATTCCACTCAATACTGAGGTCTTTGATGCATTTTTGACATTCCTGGAGAGCTTTACCGTGTCTGTATCTGGATCACTAGTGATATCTGCATTGCTTACTGTACTTATTTCCTTGTTTCACTTGAAAGAAAGTTACTGTTTGTCATTTTTGCATTTAAGTTACCTGTAACACATTTTACTTAAGTTACCTGGCACTTGCTCACTAAAGCAATTATATAAGTCAGCACTAAAAATTTTAAAGCACTACACCCTCACTCCCCACTGGCCCTTGTTTTCAATTATAAAGCAATTCCCAATATTATTACTGCATGTCCAAAGGTCAGTTGTCAATCTCCTCTCCGGTCCAGCTGGTGAATCTGGGAATCTTGAGGCAATGTTACAACTGCCTCATGTACACAGACAACCCTCTCCTCCTCCCAACAAATTCCAACACTTGTGAGAGATGCAACAATATAGCCAAACTGGAGGCTAAGCTCTCTCAACTCAGTACTGGCATAACCAGTCAGGAGAAGGAAATCACACTCACTACAATTCCAGTCTCACATAGACCTACCACGACAACAAACCAAACACATAATCACACAAAAACATACTCGGAGGCTCTAAATAAAGATCTGCCTAAGCAGCAGAGACCTCCAAAGCAGACACCCAAGCAACCGCTACCCCAAAACAAAACACGTGCAACACATATCTCACAAAGCCAGTGTGCCGAACAGTCACAGCCCTTAAGACTAAACAACACACCTGATACACTTGTAATAGGTGACTCTATCGTCAGGCCCACTGACGTCCCGCTCACCAGGCTGAACAAGGAGAGGGTTATGGTGTGCAGCCTGTCGGGCGCTAGGATCCGCCACATAACATAAGCACTCAGGTCACTCCAAGGCAAGTACAAATATGACTCAGTTATTGTCTATGCTGGTGTGAATGACCTGAGACGTACCTCCCTGGACTACATGAAAAGAGACATAGAGGAGCTCTCTGAGCATGTAGCCCAGGCCGGTATGACCCTGACCTTGAGTAGCATCTTACCCTCACCAAGAATGATGCCACAATATGAAGACAAGATGATCAATTTCAACAATTGGCTTAAGTATTGGTGTCATTCAAAGGGGATCCAATGCCTGTCAGCTTGGGATGATATGCTCAACAAGCCATGATGCTTCACTAGGGACGGCTTGCACCTGTCACCCCTGGGCTTTCAGATATTGGCAAAGGCTCTTGCTACCCCCATAGTGCCTTTTTTAGGCAAGGCTCAAAAGACAAACCCACCTCCATAGGTATCACAAGGGATAAGAAACTAAGAGTAATGCTACTCAACGCCAGAAGTCTAAACCTCAAGATGCACACACTCAAAACTCTCCTTAGCATGGAGAACATCGATATCTGTGCAGTAACAGAAACCTAGTTCAGGGCTCCCGAGAGCATCCCAGCACTACCAGGTTATACCTCATACCATGCTTTTTGGCCCCAAAACTTGGACCGAACCACAAAAGGAGGGGGAGTATCGATATTCATCAAAGATACCCACACCTCCAGGTTGGTGGAAAAGCATGAAGCATCAGAGACTATCCATGTGCAACTATCAGTGGGTAAAACTGCCTTCCAGTTTATAGCCTGCTACAGACCACCCTCCCAAACCCAGGAACCCCACTCGGCCTTCCTGAGAACACTGGAAAATATGAAGGTCTCTCCAAACACCATTATATTGGGTGACTTCAACTACCCAAACATAGACTGGGAGCATTACTCTAGCTCCAACACCCTAGCCTAAAGGTTCCTAGAATTTATAAACTCAAATGCAATGGAACAACTTGTTACCACTCCCACAAGAGGGGAAAACATACTGGACCTGATCATCACCAACATGGGGACTCTATGCTCCAGACCAGAAGTGTATCCCTCACTGGTAAGATCAGACCATAAACTAATCTCACTGGATATTCACATCCCGACCCCACCCCCTGCCCAGAAAACCACAGTGAAAAACTTCTCTAAAGCAAATTTCAAACTCCTCAAAACTTAGGTGGAATCCTTCAAAGCCCCCGGGCCTCTGGAAAATACGTCCCAGACCGCAGAATCCTTTATAAATGCATTCTATGAACACCTTCAGGAATGCATGGATCATGCGATCCCAAATAAAACCAAGACCCAATCCTCCAAAAGCAGATGTCCTGTCTGGTGGACCCCAGCCATAAACAAACTATACAATAGAAGGAGGAAGCTACTAAATGATAGAGCAAAATCCCAAAAAGGGAAGGCATCACTGATCAGTATTAGCAAAAAACTATGGGCACTCATAAAATTGTCTAAGGCCAGCTTCGAGAGAAAAATTGCACAGGAAACTAAGGATAATCACAAGGCTTTCTTTAGTTATGTTAGGAACCTGGGTGGTAATTCCCAGATATGCTCAGAATTAGTCCAAAATGACAAAAAATACACCAAACCCACAGACATTGCCAACATCCTAGCTGACAGGTTCAGCACAAACTCCTCCCCACCAAAGGGCAAATATCTATCCCAGCAGAGTGCTGCCCCCCTGACATCTCAGATGCTCAGGTAAGAGCCGCCCTCTCCAAAGCAAAAAACACAGCATCAATGGGACCAGACGGTGTCCTGGGCTGTGTCCTACATGAACTCCAAGAAGAGCTAAACCCAAACATAAAACTACTGTTCAATCTCAGCCTTACTACAGGATATGTGCCCAAAGAGTGGCGTACAGCAACAGTGGTCCCTCTCCATAAAGGTGGTGCCTCAACGGATCCTGGAAACTATCGCCCCATAAGCCTGACTAGCTTGGTCTGCAAAGCTATGGAAAGGATCATCATGGACCTCATAAATAAAGATATTGGGGACCTACAGACACTGGATCCTACCCAGTTCGGCTTTGTTAAGGGCAGATCCTGCCTCTTAAACCTGGTTGATTTCTTTGAAACAGTCACCAAGGCCATTGACAAGGGGAAGGTGGTCCACACAGCCTACCTGAACCTCGCAAAAGCCTTCGATACAATACCCCACTCTGGCATTATAGATAAGCTCACCGGCTTAAATATAACCCCCTATGTCACTAAATGGATTGCAAACTGGCTCAAGGACAGAACCCACATGGTTAGAATTGCTGGAGCCATGTCAGACTCCAAACCAGTTACAAGTGGTGTCCCACAAAGCTCAGTTCTGGGACCTCTCTTGTACGGTATATATTTCTCGGAGGTACAGGCCAACATGGAAGGACTGTGGCTGACCAAGTTCGCAGATGACTGCAAACTGGGCACCATAATCGACTCTCCAGCCGACACAAGCATCCTCCGAAAGGGCCTCATAGAAACAGACAACTGGTGCCAGAGCCATGGACTCAAGCTAAATGCCAAAAAGTGTATAGTCATCCCCTTTGGCAAAAACAAAGTGCTCACAAATTACCACATAGGTGGTAATCCATTAAGTACAGAAGAAGTAATTAGGGGCCTGGGGACCCAAGTTGATAGCAATCTCTCATTTGACAACCACGTGGCCAAAGTGGTTAGAAAAACATTTTATATAGCCCACCTAATCATGAAGGGATTCACATCTAGATCAGGGGAGGTCATCATGCCTCTTTACACATCCCTCATCAGGCCCATAATTGAGTACAATGCCCCTTTTGGGATGTACCTTACCAGACACCTGCAGCAACTGGAAAGACCCCAAAAGTACCTCACCAAGAGGATCAAAGGGCTCAAAAAGATGCCATATGCTGCCTGGTTAAAGAAACTCCAGCTCTACTCAGTGGCATACCGCTTGTTCAGAGGTAATCTGTGCCTGACGTATAAAGCCATGTCCAACCCGGAATTAATGGACATGCTGCACCTCAGAAAATCCAAATCCCATCGAGCTACGCGCTCGAGAGACTTGAACCTCAGGACTGAAATAAATAGGACATGCTGGAGGGACAGATTCATAACCCAGAGGCTCCCTTCACTCTGGAATAAAATCCCAGTCCAGGTTAGGCAGAGTCCCTCATTGACTCTCTTCAAGAGGAATCTTGATGAGTGGATGGGGGATCGTAGGTTTACCCCGGGTATCACTTCTGTGTCACTGTTAGACAGAGGCACAGTATACTAACCTCGAAAAAGGGCATAGCAAAATAAATTTAAAATGGGTGGCAAAAGCCAAACACATTCTGGCTAGGCTTATAAATGCCCTAGGGCAGATAGCCTAGTATGAACCTATGAACCTATGTATCCATATCTGTCAGGGTTCTGCACACCCAACAGAGGTGGCTATCATGTGGTAATCATATTTGTGTGGTTTAAGGATCCCAAGTGCTCTTGTAGCATCCACAGTCTTGGCTCATTGTCATCCTTCTTTTGTCAGAGCATATAAAATATTGCCTGACAACTACAGAGATCAATCAGAAGAGGTTAAAAAGGATTGGAAAGAGAGACTGGATTTGCAGTTCACAAAAAAAAAAAAACAATAGGAGGATATGTGTATGGTCCCCAAATATGCAACAACATCTGGAAGACTTAGAATTTTTGCTTGAAAGTGTTTGCATAACTATTTTTATACCCCAAGCAGACTACAAATAATTTTTCCTCAGGTAGATTGCAAATGTAGGAGGTGTGATGGGGGAGAAAGAGATAACTGGGAACATAGTTTTGGGAGTGTGAAGGCTACCAGCCCAGCCAGCTAGAATTTTGTAAATAATTCTGTCATTTGTGAATAGTAATATGATTTGCATGCTTGCCTTAGAAATGTAAGAAAAGTATATGTTCTGTACAGAGCTTCAAGATTGTAACCACAGTGCATGCACCCTGCCGGAAAAGAGCAGAAATGGGTATAAACTACATGCCTATGCAAATGTCTGTGTTGATGGTAAAGGCTAGAATATACAGAGTTAATTTCCAAACTCTAACAAAATAAGTAAAGAGTTTTATGATATGCTATAAAGCCAGTTTATTATTTGATAGATAGTGGTGAGATAGCCACATCACATATTAATTGGTTTTTAGTGGTGTGAATATTGAATTCCTGTAGCTTGTGTACAGTGATCACTGAATGTGCTTGTTCTCTTAATCAGCCATGCAGTGAACATTCAGAGCTCATATCACAATTGTTTTATTTCTTTTGTTAGCTTAGTCAGGGAGAGCAGGCAAGCATGTGAGCAGAGGAGTATGGCAAGCTGACAAGGAGTCAGTTGGCTGAGATGAACCAGGCTAAAGGACTGGTGCATGCCAAATCTGACTAAGGCAGACATGATTGCAACTTTAGTCACAGCTGCATCAGAGAATAGCAACCAGGAGGACAATCAGAATGACTGTGGAGATGTACAACTCTCAAAGAATGGACAGCTCAACCTTTCCACAGAGGACTTAAAAATCCATCTGGAGTTAAATAGACTTGAGCTAGAGGCCAAGTGTTTGGAAATAGAAGCATCAGAAAGACTGAGACGTCTTGAGGCTGAGGAGAATGAGAAACTGCTATGCCTGGAAGCGGAGGAGAAGGAGAGGCAGAGGCAACATGAAAAGGAGATGCTGACTCTTCACCAGAGTCATGGAGGTAATGGGGTAGGGAGCAACTGAACCCCAGAAGCAACAAACGTCAGTAACTTTCCTCTACAATTTATGGAAGGGGATAATTTTGATAGTTGCTTTCATACGTTTGAGAGGGTATGTAAACAGTATAATGTTAACCAAGGGCTCTGGGTACAGTTCCTGACCCCCTTACTCCATGGTAAAGCTGTAACTGCTCTGTCCAAACTGTCTGATAATAACTGTCTAAATTATAATGTTATAAAGAATTGTTTGCTAGAATTTTTTATGCTAACACCTAAAGCTTATAGGAAAATGTTTTGGGAGCATAAACGCAAGGCAGGTGAAAGTGTGTGTGAATATGTTGCTGAACTAAGCACTTATTTTCATATGTGGGTGAGTGGATGTCAGGTCATCACTTTTGAAGGGCTGGCAGACCTTTTGGTGAGGGGAACAAGCCCTTAGCACTTTGACTGAGGACATGAGGATCTGGTTAGCTGATAGGCAATGCCTTACTGTAGACGAGTTGGGGAGGAAGGGAGACCTTTACCTAGCAAGCAGGGAATCACTGCACAGGAAAGGGACACCCAGTGCTTCTCATGGGTCTAACTGAACCCATGGTGGGCAGTCCAGACTGCACCAACAGAATCTGCCAGTAGCAGGGGATGCCACTAGTCCAGGTACATGTCCAAGACCTAGGATTAAATATTTTAAATGCAACCACTGGGGCCATGTAGCATATAGATGTCCACGGAGGGAAGGTGGGGGAACAAAAGGAGGGATAGCCAGTAAGGGAATGACAAAATGCCAACAGCAGGTTGTCTTGAGACAACAAGGGTACCAAACTACCTCAAGAGGTTATATCCTATCTTAGTGAATGGCAGGGAGACCATTGCTAAGAGAGACATAGCCTCTGACATAACCATTGTGAAGCCTGCAATGGTTACAGAGGAGCACTACTTGCTTGGGCAGTCTACTCCATTCAGAGCTTTAGAAAGGACCCCATTCCAAATACCTTTGGCTAGGTTCACCTTGACTGAGAGGGTGGAAAAGGAAGCCAGTAAGTAGGTGTGTTTGAGGATATCCCTGCAGATGTCCTAATAGGGAATGATTTTGATAATTCAGTACTGTGTGTAATGCAGTTGCACTCAGTCAGGCGTGGAGACAAGCATGTGGGTCTGGTAGCCTGGGGGAGACCCAGACAGACTGCACACTTGCAGCCAGGAGTGGTGAAGTGGTTACTTCAGGAAGGGAGCTACCCTGTAGCAGTGAGACCGAAGGTGAGTCACAGCTGCTTGTGGGTACTGATGTTCCCTTGGATAGAGTGACTGCAAGGGCAGAGGTGAGTAGTAGTATAAAAGCTGACAGTGAGGCACCGCTGTCAAAGGATACCAGACTTCCTGTGGAAGGGGAGGTGGGAAGGGTTGCAAAGAGAGAGTTGAGACAGGCTCACCTCTCAGACCCTACATTACAAGACCTGAGAGAGGTAGCTACTGAGGCACCTGATTCTCAAGGGAAGGGGGAATCTGTATACTGGGACAAAGGATTACTGTATAGAGAGTGGACCCCTGAGGGAGGGCCAGAGTATGAGAGAATACAGCAGTTGGTAGTGCCTAGAGCTGGCACTTCTAGCCATAGCCCATGATATTCCCTTTGCAGGTCATATGGGCATAAAACATACAAAGTGACATATTATGCAGAACTTCTATTGGCCTGGGATTTCCGGAGATGTAACAGGATTAGGCAGGACCTGCGAGCAGTGCCAAAAGGTAGGCAAGGCAGGAGACAAGGTGAAAGCTCCTTTGATGTCTTTGCCTATGATTGAGGAGCCATTTCAGAAGGTAGCTATAGATATTGTGAGGCCTTTGTGCACCCCAAGTTCCACATGGGAAAAAGTATATCCTAGTGATAGTAGATTATGCTATGGGATACCCTGAGGCAGTGGCTCTGTCCTCCACTGAGGCAGAAAAGGTGGCAAATGCTTTGTTAGAGATTTTCAGCAGGGTAGGTTTCCCAAAATAAATACTGACTGACAGAGGTGCCAGTTTCATGTCAGAACTGCTGGCCTGTCTGTGGAAGTACTAAGGAGTGAAGCACCTAAAGACCACCCCTACCATAACCAGAATAATGGCCTTGTTGAGAGGTCAAACACTACACTTAAGACCATGCTACAGGCATTTTCAGACCAGTTAAAGAGGGACTGGGACAAATATTTGCCCCATCTGTTGTTTGCTTGCAGAGAGGTTCCCCAGGAATCCACAGGTTTTTCAGTCTTTGAGTTGTTGTATGGGCATAGGGTGAGGGAACCTCTAGATTTAATTTGAGAAGGGTGAGTGTGAATCCCACAAGGAATCTGTTGTGGTATATGCCCTAAACCTCAGGACAAGGCTCAGGAAACTCATGTGCTTGGCCCCAGGAGAACCTGGCAGAAGCCAAACAGCATAAAAAGGTCTGGTATGACAGGAATTCTTGAGCTAGAGAGTATGCTATAGGGCAGCAGGTAATGCTTCTCATTCCTGTCAGACACACCAAGCTACAGGCAGCCTGGGAGGGACCCTACAAAGTGATAAGGAAGGTCAGTGATGTTAACTACATGGTGGAACTGCTAGGCAGGAGGCAGGGGCACAAATTGTACCATGTTAACATGATGAAACCTTACCATGATAGGGAGGCCCTTGTGCTGAATATTTGCAGTGGATTGGAGGAAGAGTCTGAGGGGGATCTGGTGACTGATCTGCTCAGTAAAGCTCAGGCTGACACCTCAGTGGAAGGGGTAGCAATGTCCCAGCAGTTATTCCCTACCCAGGTTTGAGAAATCCAAGCAGTGTTACAGGAGTTTGGGGACATGTTCACTGGAAAACCAGGGTCCACCCACCTGGTGCAGCACCATGTGGATACAGGACCTCAAAGGCCTACTGGACAGGCCTCTTACAGGGTGCCTGAGAGAGTCAAACAGACTCTGAGGAAGGAGATACAGGAAATGTTGGAACTAGGGGTAATTCAGGAGTCCAGCAGTCTCTGGGCCTCCCCAGTGGTACTGGTACCAAAGAAGGATGGCAGCACCAGGTTCTGTGTGGACTACAGGAAATTAAATAGTCACACAGAGTCAGATGCTTACCCCATGTCTAGGACAGATGAA
The DNA here is from genome assembly GCF_019279795.1 of Protopterus annectens. Taxonomy (NCBI): domain Eukaryota; kingdom Metazoa; phylum Chordata; order Ceratodontiformes; family Protopteridae; genus Protopterus; species Protopterus annectens. The sequence continues at coordinate 60,912,748 of NC_056738.1, forward strand.
GCCCTGGAGCAGCTGGGTGAGGCTAAGTATCTTACCACAATTGATCTTACCAAGGGTTACTGGCAGGTGCCCTTGACTCCCAGTGCTAGAGAGAGGTCAGCCTTTGTGACTCCTTCTGGTGTGTATGAGTTCACAAAGATGCCCTTTGGAAGAAAAATGCCCCAATGACTTTCCAGAGGCTGGTAGATCATATCCTAGCAGGAGCAGGAGATTTTGCCCTTGCTTACCTAGATGATATTGCCATCTACAGCCATTCCTGGCAAGAGCACCTTCAGCATGTCAGGGAGGTGCTGGGCAAACTACAGAGTGCAGGGTTGACCATTAAGCCCAGCAAATGTCAGGTTGATATGGCAGAGGTCTCCTACCTGGGACATATAGTTGGGAATGGTAAGATCAGGCCAGAGCCTGCCAAAGTAGAAGCCATTCAGGCACGGCCTGCATCTGTTACCAAAAAGCAGGTGAGGACATTCCTAGGTACAGCAGGGTACTACAGACAGTTTGTCCCCAGTTATAGTACCATAGCTGCTCCCCTCACAGACCTGACAAAGAAAAACAGGCCAGATAAGGTAGTGTGGACCCTAGCATGTGAGCAGGCATTCCAGAAGCTTAAAGGAGCTTTGGGAGGACCCCCTCTGTGTTAGCCAGTCCAGATTACAGCAAAGAATTTGTTGTGCAGGTAGATGCTTCAAACCATGGGGTGGGGGCTATACTTATCCAGATTTCTTCAGAGGTTGAAGAGCACCCAGTGGTTTATCTCAGTCATAGGCTCCAACCCAGGGAGGAATGCTATGCAGCTGTAGAAAAGGAATGTCTAGCCATAGTGTGGGCACTGCAGAAACTTCAGCCTTACCTGTATGGAAGAAAATTTATTGTAGTTACAGATCACAATTCTCTAACATGGTTACATCAAGCCAGCCAGCAAAATGCCAAGTTGCTAAGGTGGAGCCTAGGGTTCCAAGCATATGATATGACAGCATAGCACCGCAGTAGGATTAGCAATGCCAACATAGATGGGCTCTCAAGACAGGGAATGGTGTAAGGTATTCCCAGATAGACTCAACCCTCTCAAGCAATGTTTCTCAAAGGTCACTTGAAAAACTAGCTTGAGTTCTTGTGGGGGGAGAACTGTCTAAGGCTGTCAGCACAGCCAGCTAGAATTTTGTAAATAATTCTATGTCATTTATGAATAGTTATATGATTTGCATGCTTACCTTAGAAATGTAAGAAAATATGTTCTGTACTGAGCTTCAAGATTGTAACCAATGCTGGAAAACAACAGAAATGTGTATAAACTGCATGCCTATCCAAATGTATGTGTTGATGGTAAAGGCTGGAATATACAGAGTTAACTTGCAAACTCTAAGAAAAGAAGTAAAGAGTTTTATGATATGCTATAAAGTTAGTTTATCTCAGCTAAGAGACAAAATGTCTACAGCTGAAGTTTATTTCTATTGTCTTGAGACAGAGATAATTACTAGGTTTCACATTTCAAGTGTTTTTGTATTGCTCTGTTGCTTCCTAGCAGCTGTACATCTGAGAGAAAATCATTTTTCACAGACACATGTTAAATTTTAAGTTCCTGTTGGCCTGGCAACTAAGGCAGAGGTGACAAGACTGATGTAATCTGAGATGACCCAGCAGTAATGTGTATTATTAATTTAAGAACTATTTCTCAGAAAAAGTCTGGGCATTTTGTATCTTGTTTTGGACCTGTAAACATTCCACTCTTCAGCACTTCTCATCTGTATTTGCCTGGCTCTGTAAGTAAGACTTAGGTCATAGAATCCCTCTTAGAGATAGATAGGAATATAGCAAGATTAGTCCAGATGTTTTCTGTATTTATGTGAGACTATCCTGCAGTGTTGTTTTAAAACATTTCCTGTGATTCTGAACTCTGTTGTCACTGTGTTGAGTTAATGAGTATTGTCTTGTGCTTTTATTACTTATTATTAAATATTTTTAAACCTTTTTTAATTGTGGCTGGTTTTGTTTAGAGATATTTAAGCACTTAGAGTACTTGCATATGTACTTGGTGATACTGTATAGGCCACTCTGGAATAGCCTTAAAAGTTCTGGTCACACTTACTATTTGGATAACAGTAACATTGCACAGTAGAATTGGTCACCCTTTGTAAGGACCTTATGGTAGCTGATAAGAGTGGTTGGTGGCAGGTGGTACTACCGTATAATCTGGACAGATGGGGGTATAGCTAGAGAACCTGTGCCAGCCTTCCCCAGAAGTGTTTGTGTGTTTGTATATAAATCAAATCTCAAAGTGTGTGTGTGTGTGTGTGTGTGTGTGTGTGTGTGTGTGTGTGTGTGTGTGTGTGTGTGTGTGTGTGTGTGAACTACTTGGGCAGAGACATGAAGCACTGGTTGGACAGAGAGGGTGCTAGAGATTTTGGCTTGGCCACTTTGCTGAGATCTGAAGACTATAACTGTTCCAGTGGGGAGTCTTATTAGGGATCTGGACAGAGAGAGAGAGAGAGAGAGAGAAAAAAAACATCCCCAGACTGACTGTGATTTCTGTGTGCTCTTAAGGGAAATTGTACTTTACTGTGTGTGTACTTGTCATCCTCCCAATGTGTACATCTCTCACTGGTGTTAGTGGTGAGGATCGAGGCTCCTTGATTACTGTGTCAGTGCAGGGGTGTCACAGGGAGTGTAATGAGTTGGCAGACTTTGAAAATTCCTGCAGACTACTGTGTCAGAAATACTGGGTGAGCAAATTGGTATAATTAAGGAAATTATTTTTTGAGCTGTTATAAAGAATCAGAATTGCCTATACATAGTTTGACCTTGCTGAGTTTAATTCTGGTGGCTGCCAAAAAGCAATTACTAGAAAATGAAAATCAAAGTCTAAACCAACCATACTAGAAGCAGTGAATATAGTAATAGATATAAAAAACTGGATGTGGAATCTTTAGAAAAGGGTAGGACAAATTACATAAAAAAGAGAATTGTGGGAACAATGCATGCAGAATAATGTTCTGGAGGAGGAATGAGGTTTAAGGAAAGGCAGAAATTGAATGAACTATGTAATGTTTGATTGACAATAACTGTAAAGATGATTATATGTGATGTACAATGTTTGCAACTGAAAATATGCCAATATGGTTTGTTTTCATTTATGTAAATGTATGATTGCCTGTGCCATGTGATAATTCAATAAAGATGTTTCTTGTTTAAAAAAAATCCATGTGCCTAACTATGGAGTCACCAGTCAATAGTGCACTGCTGTTTGTATTTGAAGATTGGTTTAGTATAATTGGTCTATGAGGTGCTGTTTTCTGGTGACTACCAGCTGTGTTGTCATTAGTTGGTGTTGCAGTGCTTATTTTAAGTTGGGTCTTGCATCTACTAGACCCTTATGCCTTGAGCAAGGATTTTTTGTGCCTTATCGTATGATAATATGCATATATATGTGTGGTTTGTGGTGCAGGTGAGTGATGTTCACATGATGGGGTTGATTGTGAGAATATGGCCTCAAATTTTGCTAGGTATACACATGTCTTACATCTAGATAGTGATGAACAGCTGTAGAATGTTTCGTATTTCTAGCAGACTACATGCATCTTTGGATTCCTGAACATTTTCCTAAAAAAATTAAAATGCATCATTTAAATAAATGTAAATGTCTTGGGAATTGTAAATGCTATGAACAAGATACAAACAGCAATGCATTCATCAGTCTTCTTTATAACGATAACAATGTATTCAGTCTTTACATTAATGCAAAAAAAAAAAAAAAAACAGAGTTATATTTCTCTTTAAAGTTTTCCAAACATTTCATATCTCAGAAAATATATAACCTGTCTGCAACACTAAAAAGCCTCCAGGAGTACAGCTTCTTGTCTGCATATTTTTTAAAATTGTGGTCAGTAGTGCCATACCTGGAACTAACATGCAATAAGTAATAACTATAAAACTATAAACACAACAGCAATATATAATTTATAGCACAATAAAGAAGATTATGCAATCCATATCTGAGCTCAAAGGGAAGCAGTGGGAGACATCTGCACTGCTGCATTAGTCTCTTTGTCAAAGGGCTATTATTATAGTGATTACTGCAGTGAGAACTGCAGATGTATCATTATACTGGGCAGGTTCTTAATCTGTAACTAGACAGGTGTTCAAGTAGTTACACCCATGCCATTCTGAATGGCATACCATTAACATGGGATCCTGTGCAGTATTGCCCTTTTTACAGTTTCTCCTGCCATTAAACTAGATGTCTAACTTGCAGTGTTTAGTGGATATATGGAGAATTACTCAAATTCCAGCATCACAAATGTCTTGAACAGAGACCTTCATAAAAAATGATGTAGAGGTAGCAACAGCTGTACAAGAACGTGTTCTGGTGGAACTTATCAATATTTTCTTGCAGTTGTTATAACAAAAATGCAAGACATTTGGTAGGACACTTTGATAAAATCTGCTTAGTCACATACAGATGACTAAATTTACTCATGTGCTTGGTCCTGTCTACAGAGTAGATTGCAATATGTATACATCTAAGGCATGCGGTATAATTTCTTCTTTTTTATCTTGAGGAAAGAAGATTGAAAAATGAATGGACTGGTTCATTGTGACAGCTATGAGTACTTTAGGCATGAAAAGGACTTAGTTCTCTCAGCTACTCTGTTACTGTGGATAAGATTTGCTGAACACTAACCCAAGAATCTCAAAAATTCTCCTAGCAAAGGTTAGTGCCACTGTGAAGTGGATTCCACATGTGGAATGTTAAGCCCAGAGAAGGATGTGATTCACAAAATAGTAATGTCAGCTTTTTTTGTAATACAGGATGAAGTGAAGGCATGCTAAAGGAGTCTTAAATGCAATGTTCCCTTTAGAAATGTTTTTACTGCAGGATCTTGTCAGCTTTCCTTTGATAACCATGTTGCCAAAGTGGTTAGAAAATCCTTCTATGTGACCCATCTGATCACGAAAGGGTTCGCATCAAGATCTAAGGATGTAATGGTGCCCCCTCTACTCTTCCCTCATCAGATCCATTATTGAGCACAATGCACCATTTGGAATGTACCTGGCTAGACATCTCCAGCAGCTGGAGAGACCACAAAGGTACCTAACCAAGAGGATTACTGGCCTCAAACAGTTGTTCTATGCAGCACGATTGAAAAAGCTAAGACTGTTCTCTGTTGCATACTGCTTTCTCAGAGGTGATCTCTGTCTAACATACAGAGCCATGTCCAACCCAGAATTGTTGAACATGCTCCATCTTAGCAAAACCAAATCTACTCGAGCTACACGCTCTAGGGATATAAACCTCAACACAACAATGAATAGAACATGCTGGAGGGATAGATTCCCTTTGCAGAGACTTCCCTTACTATGGAACAGGGTCCCGATCTACATAAGACAGAGCCCCTCACTATCACTCTTCAAGAGGAACCTTGATGAGTGTATGGGTAACAGAAAGTTCACACCGGGGATCACAGTACTACTGGACAGGGGCCAAGGGTACTAGCTGCTAGTACAAGGGTCTAGGGAACTACTAAAGGGGTGATGAATACCACACAACGTGGCTGGGCTAATATATGCCTTCGGGCAGATAGCCCAGTACCAACCTATGAACCTATCTATGGAGAACAGTGTGTTAATTATGACTATAAATAAGTGTTTTTTTTTAATTGTTAAGGTGAAATTAGGCATATTTTTCAGCTGCTCACACTGGCTGTTACACTTTTTGCATGTATCATTTTTTTACATACCAGTAACATCATAGCTGCGATCCACCTGCTCTATGCCCTGTATTTGATTTTTGCAATGTAGTTTTCTTCTCTTTTTCATTACTTTTTTGTAAAACATGAGCTGGCCCAGAAAAAGGTAAAGTAGGATCAGTGGACTACTCCAGTTAACTGATGTAAATATAATAAAAAATAAAGATAATGATATATTATCATGATAAGGAAAAAACTTTCCATTTACCCAGGTAAGAATTTCTATTGGAGGGCCCTCTGACTTCATTTATAATTTAAATCTTTTTTTTTTTTTTTTAAGTGTTGGACTTTGGAATTCTGAGTAAATTGTCTAGTTTCAAAGGCTTACAGTCTTGAAGTTTGGGAGATATACTAACCCACTACTGAGAAAACAGTATTTTGCAAAAGCATTGGGGGGGGACTATGGTGGTGGTGCTGCGGTAGCGTTGTCGCCTCATAGTTAGACGTTGCCCATTCGATTCTCAGTTAGAGTGTCTTCTGTGTGGCGACATGCGTGAACAGGCATTCCTTCGTTGAAGGTTGTGCATTAGGCCCGGCAAGCCAGCAAGTAAAAACTCTACTGCCAATCATTAGCGAACCGGAGTTCTACTGTGGCGACCCCTAACCGGGAAAAGCCGAAAGACACAAACATAGTGGTATTGGGGGGCAACACATCAACTATAAAATAATGCACTCCACAGTTGTTTTGAACCATTTTGGAGATATTGGTTATAATACTAAAATAGTCTTCTAAAGGTATTTTGTGTGAGAACAATTTCAGTTTGACCTATGTAATACTCTTGAAAGGTTTCATGTAGTATGTGTAATGACAACTGAATCATGGTTGTCATGCATACAGCTGGTTATTTTCAAGACCACATTCAGAGTGTTCAGTGTTACCTCTTGTATGCATCTAGTTTTTTACTCTGTGTACTCTGTCAAATGTTACACGAGTTTCTGCATAATAAAGAATATGGCTTAGTGCAGAGGATTAATGATCTTTCATCAAATCACCCTGCATTTCATTCCCTGTCTTTATTTGCCTACTGTGTGTCTCTGAGCAAATGATTCTGAGTCATCTCTGACAAAAAAGGTACTTGTGCTTGGAGAGTTTACCAAGTAAATAATAAAATAAGTAATTAGATGCATGTGCTGTCCTCTCACTGTTCAATCAGTTTTTATTTTATAAAATCTTGGTACACTGTTTTTATGTCCTTCTAAACGTATAGTGCAGCAGCTGGTATTAACAATGATCTTGTATTAAGGCACGTCTGGCCATAGCTCATGGGAGTTCCTTTAAAGGCCATACAGGCATAAAGCACAAAAAAGAGGCTTATGGAACATTTCTATTAGGTATTGAAAAATATGTGAGATGGTGCTGCAAATCATCTAGGCAGTGCCAAAAGGTTGGTAAGGTAGAACATAAAGTCAAAGCTGCTTTTCTGCCTTTGCCTCTTATTGAGTATCCATTTGAAAGACCAGCCATGAACCTTGTGGGCCCTTTTAGTACCTGAAGACCACAGGTAAGAAGGTAATAGCTTTATACTGGTGTTGGTAGACTTTGCTACTAGTTACCCTGAGGCAGTGGCTCTCTTCTCTAATGAGGCAGAAAAGATGGCAAATGCTCTGCTAGAAATGTTCAGCAAGTTGGGCTTTTCTGTGGAATATTCAGGGAAAGGAATTATAATTTTGTGTCAGACTTACTGACTTGTTTGTGAAAGTGTGTGGTAAAGGAACTAAAGAAAGGACTACTCCCTACCATCCACAAATAAATGGTGTGGTAGAGAGGTTTAATGTTACACTGAAAACAACAGTGAAAGCATTTGCAAACCAGTTTGAGTGTGAGACATGCACCTACCCTTTCTCATCTTTGCATACACAGAGATGCCATAAGATGCCCGAGGTTTTTAATCATTTGGGTTGGTCACAGAGTATAGGGGTTCTTAGATGTAATTCTTGATGAGTATGATTCCTATAAAGAGTATATTGTAAATTTCAGAACCAGGATTAGAAAACTCATAGAAGCACATAGCACAAACAGATCACCAAAAAAGGCCTGTTATAACAATATGTCTACAGCCAGAGCATATAGTTGGAAAAACTGATAGTGCTGTGCTTTCTACTATGTGACAGAATAAGCTACATGCAGCATTGGTGGGTTTCACCACTGAGAGAAAGGTAAGAGATGTTCATTACATGTTGGAGTTACCATGCAGGTGGTATCACCTTAAACTTGACCAGGTTAACTCATTAAAACTGAGCAGTGTCTACATATACTACTCTGTAATCACCTGAGTGTTAGCTCAGACATGCTTACTATTTATGATTATCTGCTGAGCCTTGCCTGCTGGCATGTAGACATTAAACTTTTTTCATTGTTCCCCTTGCATGAATAGCTTATAAGGAACTGAAAGAGCTCATGTTAGTTTAAAGGTTGTTCTTGCACATATTGCAAGGTAGTGAAATTATTAAAACAAATAATTATCATCAAAACTAGTGTACATGCTGTACCCTAAAATATCTGTCCATTTTGTTTCACTTTCTAACCCACACAACAGCAGAACATGCTGCATTGCCCTGTATTCATGCTGTACACTTGATAATGTTTCAGCCATTAATACAGTTAATACTGATTAAAACACATTAAAATTAAATACAGTAGACTCCTTCTTATTCAGTCTCACTTGGACCGGACCTTAGGCTGGATAAACGAATGGCTGGTTAATCAGAAAAAGCATACAAAATAATATGTATAGGTTATAAATCAGCTAGAATAAAATGATTTGTGTTAGTATGCATTTTTCTAATGAATATGAAGTCTAAAACTCAAATGTCTGTCATTATTTAGCCCAGAATAGGCGGACGTGCTGTTCTTTGTTGTCTTTTGATAGGACTACAGTAGAAATTTGATGGCCGGTTAAAGAGGAGGCCAGTTAAAGAGAGGCCCAGATAAGAGGGAGTCTACTGCAGTAAATGTGTTTAGGCTGCTTTAGTGTGAATGTGTGCTCCATCCCATCCAGCAAATCAGCAGCAACACCAGAAAAATCTTGATGAGTGGATGGGAAATAGGAAATACACCCCGAGGATCACTTCTGTGGCTCTGCTTGACAGGGGTACATGAAAATGACTTTCTTGGGTGGTGTAAGCCAGGGAACCTTGTTGGCTAGGATTACTTAGGCATGTGGGCCGATGGCTTAGTACTTACCTATGAACTTATGAATCATATCACATCAGCTGTACAAGGTTGAAAATCAATGTGGAAAGGCATGATGATGAAATGGGTAGAGGGAATTTAAAAAAATAAAGGCAAAATAGGATTTTGGAGACAGGCCTTTATGGAGAATACCAACAACTATGCAGACTATTATATTTATAAAGTATCAGAAAATATTCTAAGAACTAAGCCAACACATGAATGGAGAAAGGAGATTTTTATGAACTGGGGTGACTGCAAGTAGGGGCATAAAAAGTAAGCAAGGTTGGCTTTGATTTATTGGAGAAAATTAGCAAGTGAACCAAGGTATTTGGAAGCAAATAACTATAAAGTAAGGTGAAGCCAAGCAGAAGATTGGACTGCAGGTTAGAGACTGTCTTCCCTAACAAGGATCTATAACACAGTATAGACAAAGAGAAAGGGATAGGGCAGCTCTGAATGAGTTTTCAGTTGTGCTAGAACAAAAGCTACTTCTACAAAAGGGATAATTACTAGGACATGTAAAATACTATATGATAACTATAATAATTAATCAGAATTCAGAAGAGGTTAGGGAAATATTGGGATGAGAGAATGGAAAGCCAATATACAAAGGAGCAATGGGAAGACATCTGTATGGCTTCCAAGTCTTCAACAAAGTCCAGAAGGTTTAGGATCTGGGATGGAAGTATTTATATAGGCATTTTCATACCCAAAGCAGACTTCAGATATCTTTGTTTCTCAAGTAGATATCAATTGTTGGATGTGTGATAGAAAAGATTAAAAACAAAGAGGTAATTGGGAACATATTTCTTGGAACTGTAACGTGTCAGCATATTTTAAAAAAATTCCCTACCAAGTATTTTGTCAGAAATGCTTGGGGAGCAAATTATTGTAATTAAATAAATCATTCTTTTGAGATGGGATATTGGATCTGCATTGCCCAAACATAGTAAGGCCTTGCTAAGTTTAATGATATTTGCTGTCAAAGAAGCAATTAGTAGAAAATGGAAATCAAAATCTAAATCAGCTGTAACTAAAGTATTGAATATAGTACAGGAGATAAAAAGATTTGAAGGTGGGACCTTTAGAAAACGGAAGGAGAAAATTACATAAAGTAAATGATGTACATGAAGTAAATAGAATTTGTGAGAACAATACACACAGAATAATGTTCAGGAGGAGGAAAGAAATTTAAGGGAAGGCAGGACTTCAGCAATTTATGTAATGTTGGAGTGAATGATAATGGCTGAAAAAGAAAACATGTATGTATAATGTAGGAAGCTAATAACAGTGTTTACAATGATTTGTTTTCATTTCTATAACTATGAACTCTTGTCATTGCTATAACTGTGTAAATTTAATAAAGGTGTTTAAAAAAACATCAAATCAGACAAATGGTCCACACTATCCCATTAGTATCTTCTTAAGGGGTAGATGTTCAGTTTCAAGCAACCCCATTCCCTCCTGAGGCATTATTTGTTTAGATCCTGTTCAGCTGCAGTCTTAGCTGCTTCTATGGACATCACGTCTTTTTTCATTTGCTTGATTTTTATGTTCTTAATGGCATATACACATTTTCCGTATTATTTTTAGAAGATAAACATAAACACACACACACACACACACACACACACACACACACAGCTGAGCCAGTAAATGAACTATCACAATATGAGGCAAAGCAAAACTGAAAATAATACTTGCTACATTAATGCAAATATTGGAGGTAGACTTTAATAGTTATAAACAATTATTAAAATGTGTTTCCAATGTTTTCATTTGTATAGAAGACTTTCTTTGTGTTTTTCTTGCAGAGCAGATACACCTAACATTTACACAGAAACACAGTTTAAAAAGAACACCACAACATGACAGTATGCCTTAAATGTTAAAGTGTCTGAGTCATGACAATGTAATGAGGATTTGCATATATTTAATTGGGGGGGGGGGTAGCTCATATAATGAATTTGCTGCATTTGGTTCACCATCATGTCCTGCATGGATGAAAGAATTTTTGACAGTACATAAAGCTGCATTGTTTTAGATGTTCAAACTCAGGATGTTATAACTGGTTTAAAATTATAATTCATGAAATATGGTATATTAATAATTATTATTACATTGCCTTGAGTATTCAGCACACCATAATAAATGAAAAGTATTTTAAGGTATCAACAGAAAGTGGATATTATTGTGGACAAAGTTGCCACTGACAAATGATGTTTGTCTTGTACAGCTATATAGGTATTATAGTTTGTTTGCATGACAGATTATGAGAAATATGCTAGGGCTCATATTTGTTTCAATATCTTAGTGAGCAAGAATACCAGAGTACTGGGTTTCACCTCATTTTGAAGCTGGAATCTGGACAGTAACTACACTGCAGATACCAAGTGTTCATCTGATATATCGTTACTCAGATATTATCACTCTTTATAAAGAAAAACTGAGCATAAATCTATAGTTATTGCCAATTATAAAATTAAGATTATGGACTTGAATGTCAAGACTAGCAGCAGTGTGAAGATTTGTGTGTGCACAACAATTGTTATGTTTATAACTGTGGCATGGATAGTGCAATTCAAACATTATGAACATTTGCTTTAAGAAAGGTTTAAGAAAACAGTTTTCACACAAATGACTCGATGCACCATTGTTACTGTACAGGAAGTCAATAGCCAGCTTACCTAAGGTTCTATGAAGTAAATTTGTTAACATAATGAAACAGTACCATGAAAAAGAGACACGTGTACTCATTATCTCTGAAGGGGGGGTACTAGGAGAATAAGAGGGTGATCTTGTGGTAGACCTTCTCATTGAGGCTTGGTCTTTCAAAGCAGCTATGTACTATCCATATTTAGTAAGCTTGGGCAGTGGTATAAGAGTTTGGGAACATGTTCATTACTAATCAAGGGTATGCTCATCTGGTGGGACACCATGTTGGCACAGGGACCCAATGACCAATCGAAAAGGATCCTTATATTTTTCCTGAGTCAGTTAAACAAACCATGCTGGAGGAACTGTAGATTATGTTGGATCTAGGCAGCAGTTTAGCAATCAAACAGTGCGTGTGCCTCAACAGTAGTGGTGGTGCTAAAAAAGTGTGGAGCACCAGGTTTTGTGTAGATTATTGAAAAAACAAATTGCCTTACAGGGAGCCAGATGTTTAACCCAGGCCTAGAAGAGATGAAATAGAGCAGTTGGCTTGGGTTATGTATCTCACTATTACTGACATGACTAAGGGCTGCTGTCAAGCACCCTTGGTTCACACAAGAATGGAAAGTTCAACATTTGTTACCCAGCTGAGTTTTACAAATTTACCAAAATGCACTTTGGGATAAAAAAAAAAAACATGTTCCTACAGCCTTATATAAGCTGGTAGATCACATTCTGACACAAGCTGGAGACTACACTTTTGCTTTTGTAAATGTTATTGAAATCTACAGTCTGTCTTGGCAAGAGTATCTTCAGCATGTTAGGGAGGTACTGCGCAGAATAAAATGAGCAGAGTTAATTATTAAGGCAAAGAAATGTCAGGCGTTAATGACAAGGGCCTTAACTTGGTTATTGGGTGAGCATTAGTAACATCTTACCAGATCCTGACAAGGTTGAATGTTTGCAGTTGTAGCTTACCCCTGTTGCCATGAAGTATGTGGGTATGACTGGAAAAGAGTTATATTTTAACATTCCCTGTGCGAAAAAATGGATTACTATTAAATTTTCAAAGTGTACTGCCTCATTTATTTCCTTTATTCAATTTGAATAGTCTGTGGATATTTTTGTTATTAATTTATATGAGAGTATTTACACAAGATCAGTGAATTATTTATGTTGGCATCCACCCTTTGAATGGGGCTTCTTAATCACAACCACCATAAATTAAAAGCACGGCTGGTATATTTTATGAGTGTATAGTAATTATGTCCTTAGTGTGCCAGATTGTCCTTGCTGGTTGTAACATATTACCAAAGCAGCAATAAAGGATAGTGGAAATGAAAAAGTATTATTCCCCCTCATGGAAATGATTGTGAATTTTTTAATTCAATAGTTTTAGTCAAGATGTCATTACTACTGTTGATACTAGGCTGACAGTGAGGTGTATGAAATCATGGGAAGCCAGTGGATTTAGCTTTTCTTTCTAATAGTAAAGTCAGTATAGACTTTACTTGAATGTGATAGGCTTTGCTCAAAGCCCAAGGCAAAAAATATTAATTTGTCATATGTTATTAAGGCTGTGCATCTGAGATATATTGTTATATTGTTATCCGGGTCTATATTAGTTCACCAAAACTCATCATCAGTGAACACCATTTCATCAACATGTATTCAGTAAAAATTCACTGAATTTTCCAAGGGCAATGAAGTAGTTGGACAACTACATAACTTTTCCCTTTTCCCCACAGTAGTGTGATCTCAGAATTGGTAGATATAGTTGGGGGGGGTTGATAAAGTTATCTGTGGGTTCCATTGTGCTGCAGGGAAATTGTTTAATTGCCCTTGGAAAATTCAGCAAATTGAGGAAGTGATTTTAGCTGAATACATGTCAATGTAAAGGTGTTCACTGAAGATGAGTTTTGGTGAACTAATATAGACTCTTGTTATCCACAATATGGTTTGTGGGTCAGTTCTGATTCTGTCCATGCGATCATTTCAATATGATGTATTTTGTTCTTCATAACTGCCTACAGTTCATTTAGAATACTAATGCAAAGATTTAGCATTGCCTGGGTAATTATTCATAATAACATCTAATAGCAAATGTAGTTCATGGTCTTCCCTTAAACTAACACTAATCTCTTCTTGTTTCTCAAGAGACAGGAACAGTAAAGAAATAGTCCATTAAGTTTCCAGATCTTTCTTCATTAAATTCTCTATGCCAGTGATGGTAAACCTATGACATGCGTGTCAAAGGTGACACACACCATGACGTTTTGGGTGACACATCAGTGATCCCCAACACCTGAGTTACCAATGACACTGCTTTTGCATTCATGCTCATGTGAAGTGCCAGGGTACCAACTATATAAACTAGCCTGCCTTATTCAGACTGAAGTTACAGTTCATACTTTTGCAAAGACACACATTGAAGTCACACTACTTCCTTGTGAATAAGATTTCTTTAATATAGCTTGATGCATATCATGACCTGGCTCTACACTGATTTTTTTAAATCATAAAGTTATCAATTTTTGACAATCAAAATCTACAGACAATATGTTTCTCTATTTCAACATATCATGTCTGAGCCTTGTAAACCTCATTAACACATAAGCTATCAGTCTATGTTTACCTTCTAGAAGTATAACTGCATCAAGCATTTAAGACTAGAAACTTACTTGCAGAGTAAAAGGTTGTCATATGTCAAAGAATTTCAATGTAGGTGCCTCAGTGACTAATATATTAAGGCAGCACAGGTTTGAGGACCTTAACAGATACCCTGCAACTCTAACTATCTGTCCGGAAGCCACCATTTTAAGCTTAAAATAATACCACTGAAGTATGTGTCCCAGTAAATAACTACTACATAAGCTAATCTTTTAATTAATGCTAGACTTTATAAGCACAACAAGAATTTACAGTGTTTTTTTGCTAGTCACCACGAAAAGCAGACCCCAGCAGCTCCTATCCTTTCTCTTTGGTTACCCACTATCCTCATACTGTTTCTGTGTATATTCTCCTGTTCTGCACTTTAAACTTCCCTGAATTCATTTCTAGCCTCACTCATAATTGCCTTTCCTAGTGCACCTGACCTATTTTACTGTCTTCAGACTCTTACATATTATTTTTTTTTATGTTTTCCCTGCTTTTAGCTGCTAGTAATACCTCTCTCTCCCCCTGCAAAGCCCATCTCTATTGTAGCTTATTTTAACCATACAGCACTGGGTTTCCTTCAAGTAAATCTACTTGTGTATCTTGAGGCCAGTGTCCTTTTGTAAGCTTACTTCTGCTCATATTTTATTTCTTTTTATTTTATTTCTGGTGACTATACCTTTAGTAACTTTATATCCTTGTCTCTCAAGCTAGTTTTTCACTATCTTTTCTGATTGTTTCTATGACTTCATCTTGACCAGGTTGCTAGCCCCACTCCGTTCGCCCTTGCTATGCTCGGGCTCACTTCACTCCCCTACCCTACCCCCATTCCCACACCCCCCTGTTACAATTACCTTTATACCTAACTATCCCTCCCCTTCCTGCCCCACTGGCCACTACAATTCCACTTCCTGCCTACTGCCACAACCACCTTACTATTCTGTCAATCTTGTCAACACCTCTTCATCTATACCACTGTCTCTCTACCTACTCTACCTGACCATATTTTATTCCAACATGTATTATTTTCTAATATCTTCTACACTACTCCTTATTCTCTCTATCTCCACCTCTTACCACTCCAATCTCTCGGACCCACTCCTATGTTCACCAACTTCTCACTCATACAACATATATCCAACTACTTCATCTTTTACTATTTCCCCTAATCTCATTACTACCTCTATCTCAAGTCTATAAAAACTATCCATAATATAGGTTTTTAAACCTTCCCACAAAACTAAGTCAAAACTATACAAACTCCATCTAGCATCTACTACACACTCTCTCCTCACTAAAAACCTACTTTGTTCTGGAGATATCCATCCCAACCCTGGCCCCTCTTCTCTCCCTAAAACTACCTCTACACTGCCCCCATCTTACTCCTTTAACAGTCACCAACCTCAGACACTACAATCATCTCCATCCAAATACTTAACTATTTACTCATTGAATATTCAGAGTCTAGCAAATAAAGTCACTGAGCTGCACTCATGGATAGCTCTCAATACCCCTCACATCCTCTCCCTATCTGAAACCTGGCTCAAGCCACACATCTCAAATAGTGAAATACTCCCACCAGGTTATAATATCTTCCGATCTGATAGACCTGTAAAAAGGTGGTGGCATGGCCATCCTCTACTCAAACATTCTTAACCTCTCACCATACCCTTCCCCAATTCCTGACTTCCTCCCAGCTGAAATCATCATCCTTAACTGCCATCTGAATCCCCACAAAAACTTGCAATTGCCTCTATCTACCTTCCTCCTGGTAACAATCTGCCCATTCTTGAAAACATCCTATCCTGGTTCTCCCACAACATACCATATGAGACACTTATCCTTGGTGATGTCAACATTGATTGGTCCAAACTCACAACTGACTCCCCCCAACTCAGTATCCACCTACACGGCTTCCACCAACTTCTAACATCTCCCACTCGCTTCCATAAAAATTCCTCTTCCAGCTCCATCATAGACTGGATCCTTACCAATTCCTCCCACCAGTACCACAATCCCACCACCTTACCTGACTCCCTCAGTGATCATCTCCCTACCACCATCTTAAGACACTACTCCCATATTCCTAAACCCCACCTTATTAAAGACTGTCGAAAACTATCGACGTTCAATTCATCCCAGTTTAACTCCATTCTCCACAACATAGATTGGTCCATTCTAAAACACCTCCCCCTAAACGATGCTGAAAGCACTTTCAATAGCATCTTCATGAATACTCTAAACTCCTTAGCTCCCTCTAGGAAGATCAGAGTAAAATCAAACCATGCACCCTGGCTCACCAAAGAGACTAGGTCTCTTATGAAACAAAGAGATCATGCTTGGAAAACCTGGACTAAAACTAAACAACCACATGTTCTTCAAAAATACAGGCAACTGAGGAACCTTGCAAAAAAAACATATAACTAATGACAAAAAGTTATACTGTAGCTCTGCTCAGCTTAACAAATCCAATCCTCAAAAATGTTGGTCAACTCTCAGCAACATCCTCTATCCTGGTAAGCCCTCTAATCCCTCCCCATACCCTAACTCTTCCTCTCAGGAAACAGCTACCCTCCTGAATAAACACTTTATCTCTTCCATCCAAAATCTGGTAACCTCTAAGCCAAACTCTAATTTGACACCCACCTCTCCAAGTCCCACTAACACAACTTTGTTTTCTTTTGAGCCAGTTCCCATTACTTACATCGAATCTCTACTACTCAAGCTAAAACCTTGCTCTCCTTCCACTGACAATATATCTCCTACATTCCTCAAACTTGCTGCTGACTCAATTGCCTATCCTGTATCTATACTAATTAATCGATATATTCAACTGTCCCCACCCTTTGGAAATCTTTCTTCACTATCCCTCTTCATAAAGGTGGAAACTCCACTGATCCCTCAAACTACCGACCCAGTGCCATTCTGTCCCCCCTCTCCAAGATATTAGAAAAATGTATTCACTCACAGCTTTTCAATCATCTCCTCACACACCACTTACTTACCCCTACCCAACATGGAGTTTGTCCTCACCACAGCACCACCACTGCCCTCCTCTCCTTCACTCATATCATTGCAGAGGCCCTAGACAACAATAAACGCATTTCCTGTCTCTTCCTAGATCTCTCCAAAGCCTTCAACACTGTCTCTCATCCTCTACTACTATCCAAACTCACAAATCTCCACCTATCCCCCTCCGCACTTGCCTGGTTTAATAGTTACCTATCTGGCAGGGAACAATCTGTCAAATGGCTCTCATCCTCTTCACCTTTCCTTCCCATCTCCACTGGTGTTCCGCTCCATCTTGGGACCCCTTTTGTTTAACATCTTCACCAATGATCTTTATACCTCATGCAAAGAATCCTCCCTTATTCAGTATGCCGACGACTCCACACTTATATCCATCTCAAATAACATTCCTGAACTACACTCCCTGACCCAACAGGCCCTACTATCCATTGAACAATGGCTCTCTCACAACCTATTGATCCTAAATCCCAAAAAGACCAAACTCCTACTTTTCCTTCCCCGTTCTCTTTCTCATCACAAAGCCTCCTTTTTTATTACATCTTCTAACAGTACAAATATCCAACCTGACACCCACACAAAACTCCTAGGGGTTATTATCGATGACGAACTCAAGTTCAACCTACACATACGCCAATGTATAAAAAAACAAACCAAAAACTAGGTCTGCTATATCGGAACAAATATTACTAACCCCTGAATCTAGACTTACCCTGGGCCAGACACTCCTCCTCCCCTCCCTCTTATATGCCGCCCCAGTTCTTACCAATATCCAGGCCTCCACTTTAAACAAACTGCAACAGACTTACTATAAAATAGCTAGATTCATCACTAACTCCCCATACAACTCACACCACTGCACTTCTTTAAACTCTCTTCAATGGCTTGAACTTCCAAGTTTCTGCTATCTTATCAATTTCATATGCTACACTCTATTCTTTATAAACCCTCCTTCTGTCCATCTCTATCTTCCTTAGTCTCCATCTACATCCCATCCTGGACCCTCCGTACTTCTATCCAACAATTACTTGATATCTACCACCCAAAAAGGTCAGTAGGCAAACTACTCTACAAACACTCCCTTGCCCATGCTTGGAACAAACTTCCCCTTGACTTACGTTCAATCTCCCACACTTCACACTTTAAAAATGAACTAAAAGCTTATTTTCTCAATCCCAGAACCTGCCCTTGCCATGACCCTACCTAGTCTTCCTTCTCTTTATGTACCCTCAAAAGGACCATACTTAGTACCTCATTACACCTCTCTCTCCAATGTGTCTACTATGCATTTGCACAATTTTCTACAAACAAAAAATGCTAATTGTTAACCTATTGAACTATATCAATGTAAAATTGTTACTTAGCTTCTTGCATGTATCCCAACATATGTGAATCATTTTACTATAACTGCTATTATATCAATATTGTTTAAAATTGTACTTGTTTTAAAATGTAGTACTGGAGCTTTTCTCCTCGCGTCTCCACTGAAAATGGGCCACAAGCCCAGTTGGAAAAAGCCGGTTAACAAATGTCAATAAATAAATAAATAAATAAATTCAACACTTCTCGGCTAATCCATTCAATAAAACAAAGCAGTATCATACTTTATTAGCTTTCTAAGTGGAAGTGCTATCAACAATTGCATAAGAGATGATTTATTGTTTGGTTTCTGCATATATCCAATTACTTTAACTTTGTTAGAATCATGTATGAGACTGTCAGAAGTATAAACATGTCCCACATACTTGAGAAATGACACACAGATAGTCTCTATTTCAGATTCTCATTGATTTCCTCACCACAAACTCCCAGTCTACTAACAAGTGTTTGCTGCTTTCCCATACGACTAACATATTTTTTACTCTAACATACAGGACTATGCAGTGTTTCTGCATAGAGACTCTGCCCTCCTGCACTTCACATTACTGATCTTGAGACATGCTACCTCATAAATTGCATCCGCTTGGAGAAGTTACCCTTTTTCCAAATTACTGCAGTTTCTGAAGTAATACATTTAATAATTGGGGGGGTTGGTGGCACAGCCCCAACATAGGAGGGCACAGCCCCCTGCAGAAGACATGTATTTTAGTCATTAGGTAAATGTATATATATATATATATATATATATATATATATATATATATATATATATATATATATATATATTGCATTAGTCAAACAGGATGTGGTAAGCTCATCCACTGTAAACCATATGCGATAAACATGTATTCAGGATGTTCAATCAGAGTCATAGATTTTATACTTTTTTCAAGTTGAATCCTCTTTGCCTTAATCGGTCAGTAAGACTTGCACATATTATTAGAGAGATTCAACGTCTTAAACATTGATTCAAAAAATGCACTGCATGTTGTACAAGTATCAAACTTCAGTGGAATATCATGCATTAATCAGTGGCTTTTCTGACCAAAAGTCATCATTGGTGCTGATTATAGCACACTATTCAGCTGAACAGTACTTACAAACATTTTGCATTATTCGATACTTTTGCTTCTAATATATTCAATTTTGTCCTGCAAAATGTTTTCAACCTTCTTTGCAAAATGGTTAGAAATACTAAGTAGCCTGCAGATTTGACTGGCGGTTTTGCTGCATTCTTTCTCATGCCTTTAACCATATTGCTTACATTGAGTGTGGTTTCTAAGCGATTGTTTATTAGCGTGTAACATCTTGGATACCATGCAGTTGTCAGTGCTTTTATTTTTTTATTTGTATTATTGTTAACAGTTTAGGATTTCATTTTCTCTCATTTTCACTCATATCCTTTATTTTACATACCTCCAGTTCCTCAGTCATGCTTTTAAGCTGTAATGCTTGAAAGCCTGCTCATCTGTTTAAATCTTTATCAAGTGCAAGGTCATCTTCTCTTAGTAGTCTTGCCTCTATCATTATCATTTTTAAGTTTCACAAAATTCTGCCTCTTAGCAATGAATCATGCAAGTTCTCAAACTCTTGTTTCAGTATAATCACATGAACATCTATCGACTCTAAACCATTGATGTTTGGCAGTCAGCACAGTGGGATAAGTCTCTGAGTTGTTAATAAGCTGATGTCCTTCGTGGTTCACTGTTGCAGTCATGACTGTAGGGTTCTTCCTGCCAGCAGCAGCTCTCGATCGGCCAGAATCCCAAAGTCTGGATTGGGGGTCAGCTGAGGTCACTTTTATCCTGACGTCAATGCGCCAGGAAGTATAAAGACCTCAGCCGACGCCATTACCCCAGTCTTTCTTGCTGCGCGGTGCCCTGAGCAGTTCGCTGATGCTGGTCGGCCTACTCCTGTCTGTTTTTGGATTTACTTCCAGGATTTTTCGGTTTTTAAGATAAGTACCCCGTTGGGGAGGTCTTTTTCTTGTTTCAGTCAAATGTCAGAAAAAGTTAATAATTGTATTTCTTGTGGGAAACAAATACCTCATAGGGATTTTCACTCTTACTGTATTCCCTGCCTGGGGCCTGATCACAATGTTGCTAATTGTGGGTTTTGTGCTAGATTTAATCAGCGTACTATTAGGCGTAGGTCCAACTTTGCCTTCTACTATTTTGGTAAAAGGTTTAATTATAATATGTCTTCGGATTCTTTTCTGGCTTCTGGTGTGTAAGAGGCGCAAAGATAAAGACAGGCCTCTGAGGTCCAAAGCAGAGGATATTGCTCAGTTATTGCCAGTTGCTGGTTCATCAGTTGTCAGTGAGGTGCCTTTGCAGCCCCTGTCGTCCGCCTCTTTTGAACCAACTGCCTGTACCAACTCCGGTGTGGAGCTGATGGGCCTTCAGAATTGCCAGGGAATGGACCTTTGGATACTACTCCCTCAGTTGGGTCCAGAGCCGGTAGGCAGGTACTGGCTTCTGAGGGAGTTTTCAGGCCTTCACAGCTTCATGTAAATATGGATTCAGTTTTGCATTCTAAGACACTGACTACGGTTTCACCTAAAAAGAAATGGCAAGCACAGACACCTTTTGATCAGGGTCCTAGGCCTCAAAGCCAGATGCTTAGGATGGCTGAAGATTTATCATCTATGATCAGGGGTTCTCATCCCCCTCCTGACAAAAAGCCTAGATTACAGTCCGATTATGATTTTTCAGACCAAATTTCTGTTTCTTCTGCTTCTTCCCTTGAGCACGATTGTTCCTTTCCTCCTTATGAGGATTCTGATGCTGAAGATTCCTTTCCTTCAGCCTCTCCTCCTGAGGATTATTCTTTTGGTGAAACTTTGCATGATATGAGGGAGCATTTTCACTGGGAAGGGCAGGAATTCTCTGAAACCAAGAAAAGACTTAGGGATTTTCTTCTTCTCCCTCAGCATAAGCCTCTTGCTATTCCTCCTGTATTGGACATTGTAGATGATGTTTTTTCAGAAGCTTCCCTCTCTCCTGATTCTTTTCCCCTACTCCGGTCAAACCAGATAGGTATTATAGGGTTCCAGATTCTCACAAGTTTCTTTTTAAGAATCTTTCACCTGATCCGGAAACAATTTCTCAGGGCCCTAAGGGTGTTAAGGCGGCCTCTGCTAAACATCCTATTCCCTCTGACCAAGAGTCCAGGGCTTTGGAAAGATGGGGTAAAAAAGTTTATACTTCTGCTACATTGTCTATTAGAGCTTTGAACTGTCAATTTCATATGCTAAAGTATCAGCAATACCGTTTGTCTGTATTTAAACAAAAGATGTCAGCTGTTTCTATTGGTGTGGATGACAAGGACTTACAGGATTTATTGCATGCTGTTGAACAAGTGGGTAAGCATACCCTGCATTGAGGTTTTGATTCTTTGGAAGCTTCTTGTAGGGCTGCGACAACTGGCGCAGTTATTAGAAGACATGCTTGGTTAAAGGAACAAAGCTTGCCAGATCAGGTTAAAGCCAAACTTTTGGATGCTCCTTTGCAGCATGATGTTTTGTTTGGGGCCAAAGCTGAAGAGGTATTAAAGAAAATGGAGGACAAAGCCAAATCTATGCAGACGGTTAAGGATTTTCTACAGGTGCAACTTCCTAGATTTAGCAGGCACTGGCCAGCTAAACCTTGGTCCTTTCCGAGCTCGGACAGGCCTCAGAGAAGCAGATTCAGGAGTTCCAGAGGTAGGGGACAGGCACAAACCCTTTTTAGGAATAGACAGTGGCCTGCCCCCTCTCCCAAAGGTGGTGAAGATAAGTCTCAACCCTACCGGAAACAATCTTTATGACTCTCCCTTTCTGGTTCCTGGGGCTCCTCTCCTGGAAGCACCTTTGGGAGGAAAGATTTCTCTTTTTTATCAAAATTGGGGTTGCATAACCCGTGACAAATGGGTTCTGGACATAGTCTCAAGAGGTTACAGATTTCATTTCCACACCTTGCCAAGACCGAACGGTTGGCCAGATCTGCCGAATCATCAATGGGCAGAGGCACAACTGCAGGTTCAGTCCCTCTTAGCTATGAGGGCCATAGAATTGGTACCAAATTTAGAAATAGGGCAAGGTTTTTATTCAAGACTTTTCCTGGCTCCCAGGAAGGAAAATTTGTGGAGACCAATCCTGGACCTTTCCGTACTAAACACCTTCCTAGATGTACCAAAATTCAAGATGCTCACTCTGCAGCAGTTGCTGCCTATGTTGGGCAAGAACGCTTGGATGGTGACTCTGGAATTAAAGGAAGCTTACCTGCATGTTCCTATAAGGCGAGAGTGCAGAAGGTATCTGAGATTCAAAGCAGGCTCAAAGCATTACCAGTTCTCTGTGCTGCCCTTTGGCTTATCTACTGTGCCCAGGGTCTTTACAAAGTGCCTGGCACCAGTAATGGCATTTTGCAGAAAGAAGAGGATTCAAATATACCCTTATCTGGATGACTGTCTTATTCAAGTGGATGACAAAGACACTCTACTACAGCATCTAGGTTTTGTGCAGCATCTTCTACAGTACCTCGGATTCACAGTGAATCTAAAGAAGTCAAATCTGGTGCCCACACAACAGATTACTTTCCTGGGTTCTCTTCTGAGTACTACAACCCAGATTGCTTCCTTGACACCAGACAAAAAAGCGCAACTGGCTTTTTCTTTCTAACACCTGGCTTCAATGAAACAGCTGACTGCAAGAAAGGTTCTGCAGGCTTTAGGTTACATGGCTTCCTGCATTCTCCTAATACCATATGCAAGACTGCATATGAGGAAACTACAGTGGCACCTCAAGAGTGTGTGGTCTCAGCATTACCAAAGTTTGGAAACAGTGATCACGATTTTGCCTTGTCTACAGCAAGAGTTTCTTTGGTGTGCTGAAGCCTGTCTCCAGAACAAGGGGAGGCCGTTTTGTCCTCCACCAACCAACCAAGTTCTGACAATGGATGCTTCAGATTATGCCTGGGGAGCCCACATGCATGGGAGATGTCTTCAGGGTGTTTGGACAAAGGAGCAAATTCACCTGCACATAAATTTGAAGGAGATGCTCGCTGTACAGAATGCTCCGATAGCCTTCATGGACTTTCTTCTACCAGGGCAATTGTTGATAAAGACAGACAAAACTACAGTGATGTGGTACATAAACAAGCAGGGGGACTCTCACTTTTACCCCCTGTGCAGGTTAGCCATGGCTCTGTGGTACACTGCACTGACCTGCAGAGTCCACTTACAGGCACAATTCCTGCCAGGAAAAGACAACACTCTGGCAGACACATTGAGCAGGACACTTTCGGATCCACACGAATGGATGTTGGATGTTCGGATATTCAGGATGATAGTACAGGCATGGGGATGTCCGGACATAGATCTTTTTGCATCCCCTCAGAATCATCAACTTCCAACATTCTGCACCAGGACCTACCACAAACTAGCATGGCAAGTGAATGCCCTCTCATTCAGTTGGAAACACCTCTCAGTATATGCTTTTCCTCCTTTTCCTCTTCTACCTTGGGTTCTTCTGAAGATAAAACAGGACAGACCGCAAATGATTTTACTGGCTCCCAATTGGCATCGACAATTCTGGTATTCCACTCTGATGAACCTTGTTCAGGAGCCTCCCTGGATTTTGCCTCAAATCCCTCATCTACTGTCTCAACAGGATGGCCGGATCCTGCACAGTCATGTCAAAACTCTGAATCTAGCTGCCTGGCGGATCCAGGGTCTGTAAACACCTCTACTCTTTCCAAACAGGTAATGGATGTAATCCTTGAAGCTAGACGACCCAACACTAGGAAATCTTATGCAGGTAAATGGAAAAGATGTTGCTCCTGGAATCAGGTCCAAGGTGGTGATTCTACTGTTCCGAACATTCCTCTGATTTTAAAGTATCTGGCAGAGTTGTTACATACGGGCCTATCTCTTTCATCTATCAAGCTTCATGCTTCTGCTATTTCTGCACATTACAATACGGATCCTCCGATTTTTTCTCATCCATTACTTAAACAATTTCTTAGAGATCTAAGAATGTTCGGCCCCCTATAAGAGCACTTGTTCCCACTTGGGATCTTAACTATGTTTTGGAAAAATTAACCTTGTCTCCTTTTGAACCTGCAGCTTCCACGGATTTAAAATTTTTGTCTTGGAAAACTGCTTTTCTTTTAGCTATAACCTCTGCTACAAGAATTTCGGAATTGCAAGCACTCATGGCTGTGGAACCCTTCATTATTTTTCATCAGGACAGGGTTTCCCTAAGGACTAATCCCACCTTTATGCCTAAGGTGGTTTCGGCAGTGGCCTTGAATCAGACTATTCATTTGCTTACTTTTTATCCTAATCCACAAAGTGAGGAAGAAAGTCTTTTGCACTCTTTGGATGTGCACAGGCAGCTTCGTTTTTACCTGAACAGGACCAAGATATTCAGGAAATCTGACCAATTGTTTGTCGCTTATGCTCCTACTGTTCTAGGGAAAGCAATCACTAAGCAAACTATTTCTAAGTGGATTGCCCACTGCATCAAGTTTTGTTACTCTCTTCATGGCAATCCAGTTCCTGTTAATATTAGGACTCATTCTACCCAGGCTACTGCTACTTCAGCAGACTTTCTTTGTGGGGTTCCTACCAAGGATATTTTAGAGGCTGCTACTTGGAGTTCTGTGCATACTTTTTCTAAGCATTACAACCTCCTTCTCTATTCTAAATCTAGGGCTGGTTTTGCAAAGTTTTGTGGCCGCTCCTTCTGTTTCTCCTCCAGCCACCCTTTCTTAGCTTTGGGACTCAACCCTACAGTCATGACTGCAACAGTGAACCATGAAGGACATAGTACAGTTGTGTACTCTTACCATAAATGTAGATGTTCGAATGTGTTCACTGTTGCAGTCTGAGTTACCCTCCCTCCTACCCCCTCTTTTGTTTTTTCTTTGAGTATTGTCTGTTATGAGGTATTTTGGCTGCTGAGGTTTTGGGCACCTGACACCTGGGGCAAGAAAAACTGGGGTAATGGCGTCGGCTGAGGTCTTTATACTTCCTGGCGCATTGACATCAGGATAAAAGCGACCTCAGCTGACGCCCAATCCAGACTTTGGGATTCTGGCCGATCGAGGGCTGCTGCTGGCAGGAAGAACCCTACAGTCATGACTGCAACAGTGAACACACTCGAACATCTACATTTATGGTAAGAGTACGCAACTGTACTTTTCCCATTAATCAAGAGTACAGTGTTTGATTCATTCCACCTTCAGTTGCTTATTTTGAACGAGTAATTTGACCAAACAATGCTCCTGGATCACCCATGAAAAAGGGATACTTTTATCTGGTAGGCTTCCTTGGTTAAAAAAAAAAAAACTCTAATGGAATGTAAATATCTTGCATATGGTAGAGTCTTTTTTTAACTCACAGTAAGCCTGAAATTTGTCTTTCAAAATAAAAATCTAGTTTCTCTTTTCATCCTTAATGGTAAAGTGTTAAATACACTGTTTTCTTACCTGCAGCATGAATGGAGACTGTACATTGCACATTGGCTTTTTCTGGATTTTCCACAAGATCATTTCAAGTGAGCTATAGCTTGGATCTATGAAACCAGACTGGAAGATGGCTGCACACAGATCAATAGCTTAATTTCATCTCTTTCAGTGTGAAAACAGAAAATGAAAAAGAGGAATGCCATTGAAACCGTTTTGTACGTGTGTGTGTGTGTGTGTGTGTGTGTGTGTGTGTGTGTGTGTGTGTGTGTGTGTGTGTAAAATTCAGTTACTGGCTAGTAAATGCATTACCTAGATACCAGCAAAAAATAAATGTGGAAAACCTGAAAGAAAATTAACAAGAAAAGATGAAGAGAAAACACTGTCTGGGAAGGATTCTGCAGCTGTTCAACAAAAAGCAGTTCAAGTTTCACCTTTGGTTCAAGAGATGGCTTCCAGTAATTTAGAGGAAAACATCAATTGAATGTAATTAGAGATGATTAAAATAAATGAAACATTGAAGGAATATATCAACTCAAATAATAGAAGGCTGGAAAAAATAGAATAAGCTTTAACTAGCTGTTCAGATGAAACCACAAAAATCAGAAGTTGAAATGAAGAAAAAAGGAGACTGAGTATGAAGCTTCTCAAGAAGAGCTATTTTGTGATGCACCAGATAAGCTGGAAGGAGCAGACTGTATTAATTTTATGAAAGTACAAATAAGTAACTGGGCTGGTGTTCCACAGCAGATTTGTTAACTAAAAGGGCACATTTAGTATATGCTCCATACCTGGCCATGCAAAAGCACCAAGACCTATATTAGTAAATATGTAATCATACCAGCAGGAAGAGTTTATCTTGACAAATCTGTGACAGAACGGCAAAGTATTAAAAAGTGGAGACAGCATAGTGTTTGTTGAAAATGATTATTGACTGTATACCAGGCAGAAGAGAAGCAAATTTATCTCCACAATCATGGAATGTCAAGAGGCCGGTGTGAGATTCAAGCTGCTATATCAATCTGTCTTCAGAGTATTTTTTCCAAGAGGATCAAATATATTTTTTGATGCAGAACAGGCTAAGGAAGAAATAAAAAAAAGTTTATCCAACAAAAAGTGAGCCAGCAAGCAGTAGGGGACTTTGCTTCTCATTCTTCTGAGTAAAGTTCATAGAGAGACTTTACCAGTGAAACCTTTCCCAATGTTCCAGAGGAAAATGCTTGAGAGAGAAAAAAAGCACAGGATTAAAGAATCATGAGTACCTTGAACTTCAACCAAAGTTTGGTATAGGCAGATGAAGATTCATAGGAAGAAGACCAATGACACTGAAATTAGTGAGTAAATGGAAGACTATAAAGCATCAATCACATTTGTGAAATATGGCTTTGCAAAAAACAGTGGCTGAAAAGACTGGATTTTTGTTGACTTTGTTAAACATGTGGGCAGACAGTAAAAGCATATACCCCATTTTATGTTATTAATGTTTAAAAGGACCCTAAAAGGGAAAAACGCAACTGTAAGTAAAACAATGTTTGTTCTTATTAACATTTGTAGAAAATATTTTATGATATAAACTGTATGATGTTATGTATAGTAAAACAGTTTTATGTAGTATTATTTTAACTGTTGGAGAATCTTTTCAGTGACTGTTGTGTTAAAGATATTATTGAAAGCAAGTACTTTTTATTTGTAAGAAATATAGGCTTTACAGTATAACAAGAGAAGAAAGGCTTGATAAAAACACGTTTAATGTTAATATCCTGTGATCTGAGGCTGCTGCGGTGGGGGTGGGGTGTAAAAGTGCACAGATGTAGAATTAAAATATGTTTTCTTATGTTTACAAGAGTGTGTGTTTAGATTAATGCCCTTATCTTAGGCTATAAACAAGTGTTTATTTTCTTTTGGAAAGCAAGTATACTTTAAAAATAAGAAAAAAATTATGAAAGCCATGAAAAATGCTAAGTTTTTTTTACATCTAGAAAGATAATAGCTTGCTTTTTTCCCATTATCAAATGCTCAGTGAGAGTCGAGTAGTCTTCAGCCAAGATCCATTGCTCAGTACTTTTCCACGGAGGCAAGCTGTCTGTGGGTACAAGCAATTAATTTTGAGAGATCTGAGCATTATTTGCTGTGGGAAATGCTAAATTTAAAGGTACAATGGCAAACAGTTCAGTGAAAAATAAAGTTTGAAATTGTGGAAGTAAATAACAGCTAGCAATCTTGATACTTTAATGTATTTAATAGAGCAATGTATACTTTAGTTTTATTTAAAAAATAACCAGTATACTTTTTCTTGGGGCTAAAAGTTAATGTTTTCTGAAAGAATACAAGCTGTTTTTCACATCTGGGAAAGGAACAGAGATAATTAAAAAATAGACAGCAATCAGTGTAAGTGGGACCACAGGTTGTAACATGCGCTTTTAAGATGTGCAAACTTAATTTTAGGTTAGCTAAGGCCTCTGGTTGCAGCTGTCAGTTTGGGGCAGTTTGTTCTTATCTGGAGAGTTAAACTTAATTTTCTGAAGATGTACACAGTTTTTATGATTTTTTGAAGTTAATAATGGATGGGGTTTTTTGAAACATGTTTTTAGTTTTTTTTTTTCCTGAGGGTTTTCATTAAACAAAAAGTGTTGAAAAACATGACATAGGTTCAAATGGAAATAAAAATAAAACTATATAAAAGATCAGCCTACCAAACATTAGTGTGTGCATGTTACACAAAAGCGAAAATACACATTCAAAAAAACGTCATGTATAATAAGTGGGAACAACAGCTATTTATCATAATTGCTACACAATCCATAGTGTATTATAATGTAAATGACCTTACAGCTATAGACAAACATTAGAAAGTACTGAATTATAATAAGAAATGCAGAGTGCAAATAGCAATGCTGCAGAAGACACATTTGAAAATAAATTAGCATGTGAATTTGACAAAGAAAGGATTTCAGAATGGATATATTCAGCACATTATAAGAGACAAAGGAAAAGCGGAGTAATTATACTGGTTGCTAGAAGAATCCAAAAATTATAGAAGACAGAAAAAGATAATAATGGAAGATTTGTTATAATAAGGGGCTATTGGCAAGGGAGGAGGATTACACTAGCATGTATTTATATTCCAGCAAAAACTGCTATTATGGAGCTTAAGAAAATTTGGGATGAAATAATCAGCTTTCAGCAGGAAATATTATTAATAGGTGGGAAATGGAACTTGATTTGTAATACTGAGGATGTATCAGGGGGACCTAGAAGGGAACATATAGCAAACAAGGGTAGATTTCTGAAAAATGTATTAAATATTTGATATGCAATATGTGAATTCAGTAGTAGGAACTTAGAATTTACATAATATTCTCCAAGGTACAATAACTGGGATAAACTAAACAGAAATTATATTTTATAGGAACATTTACATTTAAATGAAAGCTTTGACACACATCCAATAACTATTTCAGATCATGCACCAATAAAAGATAAAAATGCAGGTTAATGATGTAAAAATGAGACACTGGTGCTTTCCCACCTACCTGTTAAAAAGACATAAAAAGACAGGAATTTAAGGAGTGGGTAGTGAAAGCTATTTGAAACATTATTAAGGAAGATAAAAATATCTTCAGAAGTTACAGCTAGTGATTGGGAAAAATGAAAATTCAGTTTAAAAACAGAGTAGAAGTAAAAAACAGAAAGAGACAAGGTTAAGAAGTAATAGGAATTACTTACAGGGGGTGACAAGGGTTAAAGTATTACAGAATATAGAGAATCTCACAGAACAAGGAGAGGTGCAAATGCAGGATGCCAATGAGAAAATAAGGGAGTACTTGGATAATATGCATGAGTTTAGAAGGATAGCTCCTAAGCAACTGTTTTGATAATAACTCCAGAACATAAAAACTTTTAGCACAATGACCTAGGCGGCAAAATGGATAAAGGGTTGTTACCAAACTTAGGGTGGCTATAACAAGAAAAATAATAAGAGATCCTGTAGAGATATAAGACATATTTCAGAAATTTTAGGAACATTTGTATAAAACAGAGAGATGTGGAAATCAAGAAAGAGCACAAATGGAAATATTTATGGAAGACCTAAACATGCCAAGCTTAGATGTTAGAGGTTGATGAGACTCAACAATTAAATGTTAAGATAGGCGGGAATAAGATAAAAATGTTGATGTGTAATCAATCTTCAGGAAAGTCTTCAGGAAGAGATGGTATTGTTATGGAAGTTTGGAAGTTAGCAGGGAAGAAGGTGATAAAGATCTGGAAGACTTTGTTTAACAGTACTTTAAATGGAAGGACACACCTATATTCTGGAAGAAAGCTGTGTTGGCTGCATTACCTAAAGATGGTAGACCCAGCTCCATACAGATCCATTTCAGTTTTAACCATGAAAAGTGTTTATGTCTGTATTAGCTATAAGAATGGCAAAGGTGTTGCCAAAATTAACAGATACAGATCAATGTTTTGTGTCAGGAAGGCAAATCGACAAAATTAATAGAACAGTGATGGTCCAGGATGAAGCAGAATGTAAGATAATAACACTGCTGTTGGTGGGTTTTGATGCAGAGAAAGCATTCAACAGAGTTAACTGGGATTTAATGAGTAGGGCAATGGTAGTATTTGCACTGGTTAATTAAGAGGATATATGAAGGACAGGAGGAAAGAATTAAAGTGGGCGGTTTCCTCTCTAAGTTGTGAATGAAGACAGGAACCATGGGGGATGTCCTCCTGCCACTTTATTTGCTTTCTATTTAGAGTCATTGGCAAAGACAACAAGGGATTCAGAAATGAAAGGAAATCATTTGTTTTGTAATAAGGAAAAGTTGGGTTTATTTGCAGATGATATTTTTTTCCTGATAAACCCAGAAGAGAACACCTCGCTGTTGTAGAACATTTTGAGACAGGTTCAAGTCTTTTTAAAATACAAAATTAATGAAGATAAAACAAAGATTATAGCCGTAAACTATGTACCCACACAGAAATGGGTTCAGCAATAT
Organism: Protopterus annectens; assembly: GCF_019279795.1. Classification (NCBI taxonomy): domain Eukaryota; kingdom Metazoa; phylum Chordata; order Ceratodontiformes; family Protopteridae; genus Protopterus; species Protopterus annectens. The sequence goes on from NC_056738.1 coordinate 60,943,832, forward strand.
CCATATTTATGGGGATGAAGTATTTAGGGGTATGGATTAAAAAGTTATGGATTAAAAAGGCTTCTGTTATGGCTGCTAAGGATATGTGGGAAGAAACTAAACAAAAGCTAATAGAAAAGCTCAGAAACTGGAAGTTCTTGTTTATGGATATGGACAGTAAGATGCAAGCAGTGAAAATATGTTTAGCCCCTTTAATTTTATATACAGGTAATGCATATTTTTATCAACCAGAGAAGTTGTGGGCAATAAGTAATGCAAGGTTGAAGGAATTTATCTGGTAGGGGAAGAGTTAAGTGGGATACGCTGGTCTTTCCAATAGAACAATGTGGTTTAGGATTACCTGATTTGAAGTGATATTTTGGAGCTACACAGTTATGGCTTATATACATAATACAAACAGAAGATTATGAGTCGAAATGGAAAGGGATAATGATGAACGGGGGGATCAGAAATAAAGAGAAAGTGGGATTTTGGATGCAGATCCTTAAGGAAAATAATAACAGCCATAAAGAATATTATATTCATAAAGTAGCAAAAAGTATTCTATGAACTAGGCCAATACAAGAATGGAGAAAAGAGATTTTGCCAATAGGGATGACTGCAAGTAGAGGTACAGAAAATAAGCACAAGGGGACTGGAATTTACTGAAGAAAGCTGGCAAAGAAACTGAAGTATTGGGAACAAATAACTAGAGAAGGAAAGTTAACAGAGTGGGATGAAGCCAAGAAGATGTTTGGACTATAGGTTACAGACTGCCTTCCGTACTGGAGATTGATATCAGAGCTTAGGCAAACAGAAAGGGATATGGGAATCTTGTGTGTAAGACTCTGGTGGGGTCTTTAGTCAAATCTAGAGCAGAAGCTACTGTTTAAAAAGGACAGTTAGTACGGCATATAAAATACTGCATGATAACTATAGGAATCAATCAGAGGAGGTTATAACAGATTGGGAAGAGAGACTGAAAAAGCAATGCATAAAAAAAAACAATGAGCAGACATATGTTATCTCCCAAACATGCAACAAGGTTCAGAAGATTTAGGGTCTTTGCTTGGAAGTGTTTGCATATGTATTTTTATACCCTAAGCAGTCATCAAAGAATTTTCCCTGTGGTAGATAGCAAATGCTGGAGGTGTGATGAGGAAAAAAAGAGTTAACTGAAACGTGTTTTGGGAGTGTAATGAATTGGTAGATTTAAAACAAATTCCCCACTAGAGTACTCTTCCAGAAATACCGGGTGAGCAAATGGCTGTATTTAAGGATATGATTTTTTGAGCTGCCACACAGGATCTGAATTGCCTAGACATGCCAAGGCCTTATTAAGTTTAATTATGTTGGTTGCCAAAAATGCAATTACTAGAAAATGGAAATCAAAGTCTGAACCAACTGTATTTGAAGTACTGAATATTATAAAAGAGATAAAAGGAACTGGAAGTGGGATCTTTAGGAAAGAGAAGGAGAAAATTCCATAGAAATAAATGGAAATTGTGGGAACAGTACATGCAGAATAATGTTCAGGAGGAAGATTGAGGTTTAAGGAAAGGAAGGAATTCAGCAATGTATGTAATATTGGACTGATGATAATTACAAAGAAAATGTGATAATATAATGTATGTAAATGAAAAAACTGTTTTGCTTCCTTTCCTGTTAATGCATATTTGCCTATGTCTTAAATGTACTCAACAATCTTTGAAACCATAGCTTTCTGTTCTCTGACAAGTTCCCATGGTGATTCAAAGATATTGGTGGTTGTAGTGGAGAAATTTCAAACCAAAATTAAAGAAATTTGGTTGAAGTGTCAGTGGTTCAGTGGAGAGTGAAAAACGGATTATTGTTTGTACAGTGAGATTTTTGTCTAATGTGTTAGGCTGAAATTGTTTCAATGTTAGAAAAGTGAAAAATGTAAAAACTGAAATGAAACAGACTAACACTGACAATAAGAAAAACAACACTGGTCTAGTGTTTCACATGGCTGTAAAATGGTAGTGGTATCAAAAAGAAGTTATGTCTTACCATAACGTTCCATCTGTGTTGTAGATCTTTATTCATACATTACTGATAGAACTTCGGTTCCATCCCTCGGAACTGACATGGCCGTTTCCAAGCTCACGCCAACCAAAAACTCTCAGCTAAGACCTACCCATAATGCCCCTCTCATAGTCTCTTCAGATCGAGTTTGCCCGCCCCTATATTATAGAGATAGTAAGAGAAACAGTAGGAGGCTCTGTCTGAGCAAATACCTTAACCAGGAGTTCCTAAAGGCCACCAGGAGTCCAGGCAGGGTGAAGAAGGGCAGGAAGTAATGAATGAATAAAGATCTACAACACAAATGGAATGTTATGGCAAGACATAACTTCTTTATCTGATGTTATAAATCTTTATTCATTCCTTACTTATAGGACTGAGTCCCCAGCTACTTGAGTCCTGGGTGGCCCTAAGGAAGGATATTCCTGAGCACCATAGAACCAAAAGATGCTCGTCCCCTGGAGGCCAAATCCAATTTGTAATGAGTGATAAAGGTATGAGGTCTTGCCCAACTGGCTGCTGCACAAATATCATCCATAGAGGCTCTGGAATGAAAAGCTACAGAAGTAGCCATCGATCTAGTAGAATGAGCCTTTATTGTGGAAGGGAAGGAAAATTTATTCTGATGGTAGATAAAAGTAATGACGTTTCTAAACCAGGAGGATAGAGTCACTTTGGAGACAGGTTTAACCAATCTGGGTCCCGCAAAGGCCACAAACAATTGATCCATTTTCCTGAAAGATTTAGTCCTGTTCAAATAAAAACGAAGCTGCCTATGAACGTCAAGAGTGTACAAAAAATACTCCCCTCTGTTTGAATGCTGAGGGAAGAAAACAGGCAGGTCAATAGATTGGTTAATGGAAAATCCAGAAATGACCTTGGTCAGTACGAAGGGACACCTTATCCCTGTGGAAGTTCAAGTAAGGTCTCTTGACACTCAAGGCCTGCAACTCAGATACTCTTCTCGCTGAGGTAAGTGCTACTAGAAGTAGGGTCTTCCATGATAAAAATTTTATATCATATGAATCAGAAGGCTCAAAAGGACGGCTCGTTAATGACTGAAGTACCAAAGTCAAGTCCCAGGGTTCTATGGGGGGCTTGACAGGATGCTTAACGTGTAATACTGCTTTCAAAAAGGTTTTGCACAGATGGTGTCACATAACAGAAGAATTATCGATTCCATTATGAAAATTTGTGATAGCTGCTAGATGCACAGTGATTGTCGATGCTGAGGCTCCTGTATGTAGAATAGTAGTCAGGTATTGTAGGATCTTTTGAATAGGCATAGAGAAAGGGTCTATGTTCTGATCTTTGACCCATGTAGAGAACCTAGTCCATTTACTAGAATACATTTTTCTGGTGGAAGGTTTGTGTGAAGCCAGAAGAATCTCATGAATGGGAGATGAGATATCAGGCAGCTAGGCAATCATTGGACGTGGAGGAACCAAGCTGTGAGCTTGAGGCTGTGGAGATTGGGGTGATTCAATCCCAGAGATTGATCCAGGATCCATAGGCTGTAAATCAGATGAGGCCATAAGAAAGGAAACCAGACTTGATGGGCCCAATAAGGGGCAATGAAGATCACCCTGATTCCCAACCTTTGAGCTTTGTGGAGGAATTTTGGGATGAGGGGAAACAGGGGAAAGGCATATAGTAGACCCGGGGGCCAATCATGCATTAGAACGTCCCTCTGTGATTCCCTCTGAAGGGGGATCAGGGCAAAGTAACTTCTGCATTTTTTATTTAAAGGGGAAGCAAATAGATCGCAGCAAGGCCTGCCCCAGTGGCGGAAGATCCACTCCGCTATTACAGGATTGCAGGACAACTCGTGAGGCATCAGGATGTTCCTGCTCGGGTTGTCTGCAATAAGGTTAGAAGTCCCGGGAATGTGCATTGCTATAAGAAAGCAGTTGGAAGCTATCACCCAGTGCCAAATTCTCATGGCTTCCCGACACAGGGGGTAAGACCTGGTTCCACCTTGTTTGTTGATATACCAGACGACTGACATGTCCGATTGAATTGCAATGGTCCAAGAAGGGAGGGATGTATGGAATGCTTGCAATGCTAAGAGCACTGCCCACAGTTCCAGGGCATTTATGTGCAAATTGGCCTCCACAGGGGACCAGGTGCCTTGGACCATCTTTCCCTGAAAATGCCCCCTCCCATCCTAACAGGGAAGTGCCCGTGGTCACCATGGCCCTGGGCTGGGGGAGACAGAATGGTCAACACCAAAAATTCGATTCTGACTTTATCCACCATAGCATTTTTTTCTTGCAAAGGTTTGTAAGGCGTATCATGTGGTCGAGTGGGTGGGTTAAGATCAACCATTGTGAAGAAAGGAGCCACTGTAATATTCTCATCTGCAACCTCGCCAGTGGTACTAGGGTAATAGCAACTGCCATGGAGCCTATGAGTTGCAGTACAAGGCGTGCTGGTACAAAGGTCTGTGGAAGAAGGGCTTGGCTCTGGTGTCTTATTTTTGAAAGCCTGTCAGGAGGGTGAGAAGCTTGACAGGATGTTGTGTCGAAGAGCGCTCCAGTGAATTCCAGTGTTTTTGTTGGGATCATTTGAGATTGGTCCTTGATCATAATTCCCAAGTGGAGAGTGAGGCCTTGAGCATAAGAGAAGCTGCGGGTTAGCAGATTCCTGGTCGAGGCAGTAAGGAGCCAATCGTCTAGATACGGAACACCTGGAATCCTTGTAGTCGAAGATGAGCTACTACAACTGCCATACATTTGGTGAACACTCGGGGGGCTGTTGAGAGACTGAATGGCAGAGCCCTGAACTGGTAATGATCTGCTCCCAGCCGGAAGCAGAGAAGTCTTTGGAGCCCTGATCCATCTTTATGTGGTAATACACGTCCTGGAGATCTATAGAGCACATCCAGTTGTCCTTCCTTAGAAAGGGGAGAATGGACTGTACAGTGACCATCCGGAATTTTTGAAGTTTGATAAATTTGTTCAATAGGCTGAGATCTAGGATTGGTCTCCAGTCCCCTGTCTTTTTTGATACTAAAAAGAACCTTGAGTAAAACCCGGATCTTCTCTGGTCTGGTGGGACTGGTTGGATGACTTTTTCTTAGCAGCTTTTCTATTTCTAAGGCTGCTACCTCCCTCTAATTGGGTGACACATCAGGGATTCATTTGATGGGTCTGGGAGTTAAAGCGAATGGTATCTGGTAGCCTCTGGATATTATTCTCTGCACCCAAACATCGGTAGTAGTAAGCTGCCAGGCTGGTAGGTGCAGAGAAAAATGACCCCCGACTGCTTCCAGAGGAAAGCAATTGGGTCACTGCTCAGGAGCGTTGATAGGGCTGGCTGGAGAAGGAATCTCTAGTGCTCTTGTTACATGGACCCCCTGTACCCTGAAAGAGGCGTCTTCCAGGTGAGTTGCCCCCTCTGCCCCGGGGGGGGGGATTGCTCACCACGAGTGTCATGAAAAGATCCTTGAGATTTCTTGAACCACAATTTTCCCTCCCCTCTGGTTCCTGGAGTAGGACCTCTGGGGAGTGGAAAAACATATGCCCATAGCAGACAAGGTCTTTCCTTATTTTTCATTTCGTGCTAGTGTGTCTTGTACTTTGGGATCAAAAAGTGCAGATTCGTCAACAGGTGCATTGACGACGGAAGATTTAAAGGGGTCTGTGAAATCACAGAAACGCATACACGCATGACGTTTCATGACAATACCTGATGTGGCAGCTCGAGCTGCCTCCTCGGTTGTGTGAGATATTAAATGCATTGAGGAGTTCGGGATAGATTCAAGGGTAGCTAGCTGCGAGGGGACAGTGTCACGAACCTCATCAGGTAGTACCCCCGCCAAAGAGGAGAACATTTCTGAAATTAGGTCTCTTTGGAGGCGAGTGAAGTGTGCCAGATAGTTCAGCGACTGAATGGCAAAGGTCGCTGAAGCATAGGTTCGCTTCTCTAGTCTGTCCATGGCCCGAGACTCCCTGTTTGGAGGATGGACAGTGGAACTATCTTCTGCCAGTTCCCTCTTGGTGGCCGCCGCCATGACCATGGAATCAACCGTCAGCTGCTTAGACCAGTTGGGCTGGTCTTTGGGGGTGGAGAGAATTTTGTCCAGCCTCCGAGGGACAGGTTCTATGTTGTCCAGGCACACTGCACAATTAGCTTTATAAGCTGATCCACAGGTGGAGTCACCCAGGAAGTAGATGGCCAGGCACAGAAGGCCTGCAAGAACACCGATTCCTCAGAAGAAGGGATAGAGGACTCCCAGTCTCCCCGCTGCTTGAGGATTTCGAGAATGTCTCCAAATGAGAAGTCGTCTGGGGAGACCGTGGGGACCCTTCTCCCTCATTGCAATCAGTCCAATCCTCAGGGGAATCAATGTGCATCCTCTTGCATCGTTTCTTCCTGGGTGACTCCCCAGTGGGATCTTCTGAGGAGGACTCCGGAGAAGGGGTTCCCTTCAAAGGGAGGTCTTGCGGCTCCCATTTCCGGGATCCCAAAGTAGGGGATTGGGACAGCTGCATGCTGGGAGGGGGGGGCTGGTGTCGATGCCATTGGTGCTGACTGCAAGCCTGTGGAGGCAAGGACCCTCCCCATCACCTGGAAAGCAGGCCTGCCCGAGGAGGGATGAGAGCCCAGAACCAAGAAGGACAACCTCGGAACCAGGGTCACACCCCACCTTGAGGAGCCTGCCTCCAGGTGAGGAGCTCTGAGAGAACTGGAAGCTGTCAGAGCTGTGGACATAGATGGTGCCAGCGGAAAAAATAGGCGTCAGGATAGATACCAAGGTGCCGATAGTCCAAACACTGCTCTGAGAGTGTACAGGCTCCAATGGAGTCGATGCAGCAAGGGAGATCGGTGCTGACAGGGGAAACTCCGCAGTTGGAGGTGAGACAGTGTGCACCGGGGTGGACATCGGTAGCAAGATCTCCGAGGCTTGGGTGGAGGCCGAAGGAGGATAAACAGGTGAGTATGCTGTGAAGGTTTCCGAGCCAAAGGGGATGGAAGGTCTAGCCGGGGTGGGCAATCCCCTAGCTGTCAGAAGCTGGTCCACAACTCGCACTACATCTTGTTCAGAAAGGCTTCTGGTGGATCTATCGGAGGCTGCTGAAAGAGAGTCAGGTCTTTCAAGAAAGGGGTTAAACTGGTGCCCCAAAAAAGGGTTGTAAGTTGGAGAGTACCTGGTTCTTAGGAGAAGTTCAACCTTAGGAACTGAGGTCATAGTCTATGGAGCTGAATAAGCTACCAGCACCGTGGCTGAGGATGGTGCCAAAGCGGATATGGTCATCAAAGCTGGTGCTGGAACCAAGGACGGCACCAAAGCTGATGGTGCCGAAGCTGGAACCAAAATAGGAGACAACATCAGAGACGGCAGCTAGGGGGAACACACAGGGCCTGGTGCCGAAGAGGTCTGCGCCGAGGGTGCCGGAGAAGCTTGGTGCCGACTCGGTACGATAACTGTCGGGGATGTAAGAACCGAGTGGCTCCATTTTTGTGTTCTGCTAGAGTGCGATTGCTAAAACTGGAGCAGATGTCACAAGAAGCATTTATATGGTCTAAGCCCAAACAATAAATGCAGCGAGCGTGACCGTCTGAGTTGGGCATCTTACACCCACACTTGTCGCACTGTTTAAACCCCAACTTAACTTTGTCTGACATAATACTGACAACAAAGAGCTATCCAGAAGGAAACAACAATGGAAAGAAAAGGGAGTTTTTTTTTGGGGGGGGGGGGTTGAGAAGATAAAGAGGGAATGGAGAGAATACCAACGATGGTATTTAGAAATACCACAAGTGGTAAAGGAGGGCCTACCAAAGGCAAGAGAGAATGGTTAACTACCACAGGTAGAAGGTAGGAATTAGAAGCAGGTTACAGGTGAGGGAAGAAAAAAGCAAGACTGACTAAAAAGGACAAAGTTTTGAGAGAAAACTACACAAAATGTCCACTTAACTTTGAGAGAGAGAGGCTAGGCACATCTGACGAGGAACGCGGCAAACGAGATCTGGAGAGACTATGAGAAGGGCATTATGGGTAGGACTTAGCTGAGAGTTTTTGGCTGGCGCGAGCTTGGGAAACGGCCTATCAGTAAGGAATGAATAAAGATTTACATCAGATTGAAGGTTACTGTATACAAAATTGTAAAATATCAACAATTCTGGCTAAACCATTGGCTATACTTATGGCGTCCAGCATTCCTCTGAACTGCCCCTGATTTTCAGTGATTTTCCCTGATGTCTCAAAATTTTTTCTCTTGTCCCTTCTTATCCATTCTAAATTTTGGGAGAAAAAGTGTGGATTACCCTTGACAACTAATCATAACAATTTTACTTCAGAATAAGCATGTTAATTAACATTTTCTTATTATATCAACATCCGAAGCTAAAAGTGCTAATTATTTCAAAGTGGCCCGATTGTCCACAATTATTCATAGACATATCTCTCAAGCTCAGTGAAAGAAAGTTGACCATAACCACAAATAATGGGGGTCAAAGGCCCCAACATTTTGAACATTACTCTTGTAAACCTACGAAATTGTCAGAATAACAGATTTTGCATTCGCATGTATTTTTTGAATGATTTTAACTTTTAAATATGTAACTCAAATGTCTACCATTAATTACTAACTGCAACGCTTAAGCATTTGCCAGAAAATCACAAATTTTATAAGGGACATACCAAAAATCTACACCTTCTCTGAAAATCTGAGCTATACATTTCTGAATTTGTCTGTTATGAGAGAAGAGGTTAACAGCTACGGTGTCCCGCAGTACACAAAAAAATAGACGTGTAGAAAGGCTAATAAAACCGTAACAGTAATGTATGCTTCTAAATTAATGAACTATAAACTTTAAAATTAATCTACCCCCTCCTCACCCACCACTCCCACCAATGAAGAAACTATACCAATTACACGGCACCCTCTTGCCCAAAGTCAACGCCTGAATACGTGGTTACGCCGAAGGCAGACGTCACCACAGCTAAACTGAAGACTGGGTAGCTATGTTTCAGGAGTTCAGTATTTATAACTGTCCGTGTTTGATGTGTTTCCTCGTGAAGACATGATTCCTGTACGGGACGGTATATGTATATCGTATAGTTTTTATAAGTTACTTCATGGAATATTGTTGATGCTTTGATGTAGCTAGTTATTCTTGCCAAATGACATGTGTGCCGTGTTTTCTTTTTATTTATTTACTTATTTTAGTATAAAGTACGGGGTGTTCGGCTATAAAATCGCCGTTTAAGTATTGGGTTGTGCAACTGTTGTGTTGAGATGTAACTGTTTGCTGTACAACCTTTTCTACCACTGTATCTTTCATTTATTGTATGAGAACCAGCCCACACTTTATTATCACATGCCAGTGTACGTTTTCTTAGACTGTAGATTAGTTGTTATTGTTAAATGCCAGTTTGATTGTCTTTATCACACGTTAAAACTTGCTGGTATCTCGAGTTTAAGGAGTTTGCTGTGTTATTTTTTTTACCTTTTGAGAAGTTATGGGGAATTAAGATTAAATATAACTAATGGGAAGATGAGTATAACTGTATACAGTGTGGACGGTGCACGGATTAGCTGCTGCTGGGTCTTCTTGTATCAGCAGCTTCTCTAAATATGGGTTGGTAGTACTAATCATTACAAATGATTTGTGCTCAGTGGGTGCTTTAAAGCTGATCATTGTTGTAAGATATGCCTGGTACCTGGAAAAACTCTGTTCATCTATTCTTCCAGATTGTTGAAATCACTCCTGTTATGCTGAAATGTACAGTGATGCTTACAGAAAGGTACTATGAATAGCAAAATAGTGGAGGCCAGATGTTTAGAACTGTGGACAGGCAACATATTAGAATTAGTTATTGTTGTGACTAGTTTAGGATGCTGGCATGGTTAAATTGTATGTAAAACTACTTTGAGATGTAGGCACAAACATGCCAGTGTAATTAAGCATTCTGTACCTATGAATGTTATATTCATATTTCTACTTCATACTCTTTCACAGTTGTGAAAGAAGATTTGGTCATGAGATTCACTTTCATGAAGAACATTTTTCTGTTTTAAGGATGTCATCATAGGTTCATAGTTAGCTACTATGTTGTCAGCCGAAGAGCCATTTTAAGCCTCGCCAAGCTTACCCTAAATTTACCAAAGTATTGCTGACGTTTTTCAATATCCCAACGGTTACTATATGTTTGTAAACATCAAGCATACTCTGGCTACCCTTGTCCATTAGGGACACAGGTGCCAGACCAGGGGTAAATTTGAGATTTCCCATCCATTCATCCTAGCTACATTTGAATAGGGTTAGTAATAAGTTTTGCTTCATATGGTAAGAAGCATGTTCCCAGAGAAGAGGTAATCTTTGAGACACGTACCTATTCCTCCAGCAAGGCCTTCTTTATATCACTGACAACATATTCTTAACTTTGCAAGACTGTGCTTTGCTTGTGATGTCCCTGTTTGCTAAATACATTAAAAAAATGTCATTTTTGCATCTGTTATGCCCTTTTTAACATGTTCTCATGCCCAGAATTACTGGTTCTATGAACATAATTGTTCCCTGGTGTCTGGCAGCAATGTTTTGAAAAAACAGTTTCTCAGTCTCTTATAGCACACAATGCAAATGCCCTTGATGTCCCTGCCTATTTCCCTATCTTCTCTCCAGTTGACTGAGCTCATTAATTTTTAAGTGACAATCCTTGTACTAGGCATTTTACCTGGCAATGGCAGCCGTACAGTTGCTCTTTCCAGCTGCCAGTCAAGCAGCTGAACTGTGTGCAAGTGTGACAGCACTCCTTAACTTCTCAGCTGGCCGACAAGCAAACATGTAATCAGTGATTTTCATGTACATAACATGGCAAATGTGTTTTGTGTTGTGCATAAAGTTATTATCCCTTGCATTGTACCACAAAAATAGTAGGAATAGTTTAGTTTTTTCAGTTGTTATGTTTGTTCATTTTTATATTTTCAGTCCTGACATGGGCTCCACTGAGAATATGATAAATTATACAAAAAAAAAATAGAAAACACGAAAAATTATAAATGTTTGCAACAATGTAAGTATGCAATTCTAAAATGTAAATGTGGGAAACGAGTAAGAATTTATAAATGTTTAAAAATGCAAACTAGAAAATAATGTACTCATTTATCATGTGCAACCTAGAGCAGTTTAAAGATCAGCTAAACTGTTCTGTTAATACAGAGTAATACATTGATTTACTTTTTCTTCTTTTGGTTTTTTCTCGGTTAGGGGTCGCCACAGTGGATCACCTGTCTGCTCATGATTGGCAGAGGAGTTTTGCAGTGTCAAGTTGCCAGCCCGGCGCCCAACCTTCTACAGAAGGCACACTCACACATGCAAGCACTTGCGCCTAGGGCCAATTTAGAGTGTTCAATCCACCTACAGCATGTCTTTGGGATGTGGGAGGAAACCGGAGCACCCGGAGAAAACCCACGCGACCACAGGGAGGACATGCAGACTCCGCACAGAAGGCACCCCAGCCAAGGATCGAACCGGAGAACCTCTTGCTTGTGAGGCTGTAGTGCTAACTGCTGCACCACCGCAGCTGCCTAATACATTGATTTACAAAGTATATATTTTTTTTACAAACTATCAGAAACACAATAATACACTCAATATTATATTTGGCTGTTATAACATTGATTCAGACTGGCTGTGCTGTAAGATACAGGTTTGTTTTGTTACCTTGATTCCAAGAGCAGCTGCACTTTTAATTCATTGAGTATGTATGCATGCGTGTATAAGTTAATTCTTAAGCTTGACTTAGATGCTTGCAGAAGTGTGTAGTTGCCTTATTTCCTGGAAATATTCCAGCAGGCCATTACAGTGTTATAAGGTGGGATTGCCTTCATGGTGGAGGCATGTCCTCCCTGTGTTTGTGGGGGGTTTTCTCCAGGTACCCTTGTTTCCTCTCACATTTCAAAGACCTGTTATAGGTGGATTGGACACACTACACTGACCTTAGGTGTGAGTTAATGTGCTGTATGAATGCTGGCTTTAGAGAATTGTCACTGCTGATGTGACACCTTGATTCCACGTGCAAAAAAAAATGGGAAAAGGGGATCGTGGGTGGATGGATGCTTGATTCCATGTGCAAAAAATGGGGAAAGGGGATTGTGGGTGGATTGATGGATTATAAGGGTTTTGTGTTGTAATTACTTGTCTTTACACCATATGTGGTAGTACTTATTGTAAACTTTAAGGCTGGGGAGGGCATAAATGTAGTTTAAAAAGAAATGTTGATAGCAATTGAGTTGTTTTATATTTTCACTTTTATACAGTTTGCCCTTTTAGCTTTGTAAATTCACCACTGGAAACAAGGAGTTACTGGATAACTGGAGTAGAATCTACCAGCTGTCTTTGGGTTTTGGCTCACCTCTTTGTCTATTCTTAAAATAAGAATTTTTTTGTGTAGAATAATGACGATTACAGTAAACAGATTGCGACATACTTTAAGAGCATCTTATTGTGTCCAACAAAGTGGTACAAGTAGTTAAAATGTGTCTGTCATTTAGGATATTGTGTTTATTTCTACCTTTCATTCATTGAGGCAACAAGTTAACAGCCATGTCCATGTTTTGCAGTAGTGAAGGTGTGGTTCAGAGACTGGTTAGACAAATAACTTGTTAGCAGGCTCTACTCTTATACATGTGGGGATAAGGATTATGGGCCAGACAGTGAAAGTCGAATATTGGAGAAGAGGGGATTATAGAGACATCTTAATGCCAGAAGAGTGCTTTCCTTTTGCAAGGTTGAAGATAATGTTGGAAAGGTCCTCAGAAGGCACACAAACGCATGCACTCACGCCTAGGGCAGAAGTGGTGATCAGGACGAGGAATGTGTTGTTAGCTATAGGGTGCAAGATTATCTTTCATGGAGTTTGGGCACTATATTAAATGCCAAGGTCTATGTGTCCTCTCTCTCCCTCCCTCTCTCTCTTTTGGCTATGATTAGGTAGCAAGTGTTTTGGAGGGAGCAGTAGACCTTAAAAACTAGACACAGACCTGCAGAACTGAAACCACATCATTAATTTGTAATGGGTGTGTATACATGTATGTGGAACTTAATATGTGAATTCCACGTAACTGCCTTGTATGTTACCTCCTTATCTCTGTCCATCAGGTCACTTCCCTCCTTCCCTCGCTACCATCCTTCAAAATCATTCCAAAAGACTTCTTAGCCAAAAGCTGGCTCTGTTCTTGTTCGACACCACGACAAGCAATATCCCTAAATGTGGACAGATACCTATTCATACTTTACATTTCCTTACTGTTCCTTCTTCACTCCCTTTGTTATGTCTATCAATTTCTTAACAAATGTTTTCATATTATGTCTATTTTGGTACAATAATTTAAACTGTATTGTTTGCATTATTTTTCTTAAAATGTTTGGAATAGTTTGGAGCTTTTCTTCCTGGGTCTTGGCTGAAAATGGGTTCCTACCCAGTCAGACTTTCCCAGTAATCAAATGTCAATAAAAATAAATAAATATTATTTATTTTTGTGTTAGTCTTTCTGAGTATTAAGTCTGGGACTTGTATTTTGGGGTTTTGGAGGCACACTTGCACACACCTAGTGATGTGTATTTGCAGTTAATGTGATAAAAGTACATGTCTTGCTGAACATAAAATCATGGTATTTATTAATAATTGGCCATATGAATACAGCCTGCTTGATTTGGACTTTGATTGCTTGTGCATCATTTTTCTTATTTTTGAAATGTGTGCTGTATGTTTCATTCCCATTTGTCTCCAGAAGAGGGAAATCATGAACATAAAGAGAGTTTGATAATCTCATATAGTGTTAGTGTATGTGGTATGCATGGATAGGTAATTTGATGCTGTTGAGTGACCTGGTTCCTTGTGAAATCTGATTCAGGAAGAAGAGGCATAAACTTTCTGCCCTCGCCTAGCTTCTTTACCACCAAAAGGCAAATGAGGAGTTATTATAATTATTTTACAGCTGTGCAGGTTTTGTTGTTTGTAACTTTGCTTTGTAAACTATTGATAAAAGGAAAAGTATGTAATTATAAAAACTTTACTCTAAAAACTTTAGATATTAGTAGTAGGGTGATTGTTCTGTGATATTGTATCATTAAAACATGTTACATTATGTAGATATATTTGCAATATCTGTGACCTTTTTGTTAACACTGATAGCATTTTAATATTTGTGTACCATGTGTTAGTATTCTTAATTTCATATTGTTTTCATACACTTACTAGTGCTTTATGCAGTATTTGCGTGATTCATGTTGTATCTTTCATTATAATTGAGATGTGTAAAGTGAATATCTGCTGTATAGAATGTATATAGTCATGATGCAAACATACTTATAAATGTGTTTAATTTTAGCCTTCTAATACTTTAACTTTGTACTGTGTTAAAGCACATTTGTTGAGTATTACATAGGGGGAAAAGGGTTTGAAGACAAGATTCCATACAGTGTATATTAGTAAAACACCAAGTAGAAGAATACAAAGAAAATGTTTCAGATATGGATCCTGACTTTGAGAAACTACTTACTCTGAGACAATCACAGATATGTTTTTGTTAGTGCAGAACAGCGATAATTTGCTTTTTAAGTAAGTTTATTAAAATTGTAGTTTTCCTTTGTAATGTATTTTGCATCATTTGTCTGATTTATGTGAGAAAGGGTATGCAGGGCAGGAATCCTTTCTTTTGTAAGAATTAGATGGACAGTTTCAGTAATATGCAAATTATAATGAATAAATTGTCATGAAAACAGTCTCATATTAAATTACTTGGGTGACATCCAGTAGTGTCGCAGTTGCAAGTTTGATCATGATGGAAGTCGTGGGTGGCATCTGGTTAGGAGACAGGATTTGGTGTTTGAAAACTCAAAAAAATGCAGAAGAATTAAAAATTTGTAGCCTTTACTTTATGAGATGTTTATGCACAATGTAATTAGCCACTCTTTTGTTAATACACAGCTTGACACACTTTAACCATGATCAGACAGTCATTTTAATAATTTTAACTTTAATTTTTAAAAGAATAGAAACTAAGAATATTAATTTGTCTGTATGCGTAGACACCCAACTACATGGTATTTTGGGTAAGTATTGCTATACTGAAGACCACCCTGTGCTGGCTGTCTTTGACTTGGAGCAGTGTTTGATCATAAAATGTGAAACCGAGACTGCATACTCTACCATATCATTGTTGGAAAACTGTTATGATATTTATTCAAAGTGACACAGCTTTTGCAGTTTGGATGTGAGTTAAAACCATTATGAATTTAGAATTGTAATATTTTTTGTATTTCGTATAACATTTGACATTACTTCATTGAAAATGTGGCATTTTTAAGCCATCATGTTCTCAACTAAAAATTTCAGAGGAAGGGTGAAGTGAGATACCTGGCTTGGTACTGATGATGTCAACTTTTGTACTGCATTGAGACAACAGCATTGTTGCATTTTTGTCTGGCTTGCATTGTATTGTGAAAAAACATTTTATTTCTTTATGTAATAAAGCCATATGATGTATATTCATACAGTAGACTCCCTCTTATCCGGTCTCTCTTTAACCAGCCTCTTCTTTAAAACTGGCCATAGAATTTCTGCTGTTGTCCTAGCAAAAGATAACCGAGAAGAACAGTACTTCCACCTCCTTTGGGCTGAGAGAGACATTTGAATTTTAGACTTCATATTCATTAGAAAAATACATACTAATAGAAATCCTGTTATTCTAGCTGATTTATAACCTATAAATATTATTTTGTATGCTTTTTCTGATTAACCAGCCATTTGTTTATCCAGCGTAAGGTCCAGTCCCAGCGAGACCGGATCAGAGGGAGTCGACTATATGACTTTATGTAGAAAATGTTACACGTATGCATGTCTAGCTTTCGCAGAATATTTGTTCTGATTCAACAAGGGACACAACTAAGGAAGTTGGCAGTTTTCCCATAGCTGTAGGGTGCAACAGATGAGAGTATAAATGAAAAAATAAATACATGATCTCAGGCGTGACATCCACTGAAAGCCACTTCACAGAAATGATGGGTATAATGGGAGCTATACTTTGCAGTTGTCTGACAGTTCAAAACTTAGTACTTTTTGGATATATTTAAAAAAGACTGCAGTACATGTTTTTTTAGATGTGTGTATGTGTCTTTTTAAATCCATTTTTCAGTAGGCTAGAACTGCTATTTGGATGTGTTTTGTGTATTTTATATGTTAAATTAAATGCTTAATAGTTGCATAGACAAGTGTAATACTATAGGAAAGCATGCAACAATATTGGTATTGTATTTAAAATAAGGGCTGAAAGTCCATAGCATTAGAAACATTTGCATCTTGCAGAGATGGAGCTGAGGAGCGCCAGAAAAATGCCTTTGGATTGACTCGGTAAATACCAGTAACTCAGCTGTAAGGTAACTCAAGAAGAACTGGAGACCAGACTTGTTGCCTGATATTTACAGAGTAGGCTGATCTAAACTAGAGGACATAGGCTACGGACTATAAGAAGTTATGTTCTTTTTACAAAGCTATGGACTAAAGCGAACAGCCAGTTGCCTGAGTTCTCCTAAGTGAGAGCATGCTGCTTTTGTTTCAGTTGTAGGTGAACTTCACATTTTATTTCTTCGTTTTAAATAAGCCTCACTTGAACTAAAGCCTGGGCTCCAGTGTATTCTGCTTACTACGTTTGATGGAGAATGCAAGCATAATTTGGTCAATACATACCAAACTATACTGTATTTTTTCTTCTACTACGCAGTATGCAAGTGCAAAGTATTCCTAAGTTAATTAACCCAGCCTGGAAAAAAAGAAAGAGGGAATGTTTGCTGTTTTCGGTATTTGTTCTGCTTAAAAAGAGAGGGAATGTTTCACTGTGCAAACTGGAGAAACTCCGAAACATTGGTGCAGACCAGCACAAATGTGAGTCAACTTATGACCCTTATTAAATGAGGCTACTGTTAGACATAGAACCAGTCTCCAGAAATAGATGAATATGGTAGCCAGTGTACCAACCACTTCAGAACCAACCCACCACTGAAAAAATTGAGCAAGGGTGAGGATATCAAAGCATGTAGCTTTGCTTTTAGGAAATAATGCCATTCTAGAAAATTAGGTTCAGTCTGACTGGACTAAATGCCTGTCTTCACAGCTCATAAGGGAGATGGTCTAGTCCTATATGGACATGGAAGTTACAGGTTACATGGATTATCAAAAGCTAAAAAAAAGAACTGTAAGCTAGGACTGGCATGTTTTATGAAATCCAAGCCATGACATTTTATAATTGATATTAAGTTGAGGTAAAATGGTAAGAGCTTGGATGTCTAACTTAAAACATGTTATAAACTTATGGCTAAAACCAGTAGTGAACAGTAAATATGAAATGATAGGCATGTTAGCACTCTCAAGTCATTTACATAAATGGGCATTTCAAGGCTTAACACTCAGGGTCTTGATAAATTTGTGCTAATTGAATGGTTACTGTCTAATGAAGCAGTGTTCAGACCCTTAGCAGTCTGTCTGTAACCAAAGGGGTGTAGTTGTTTGCAAATACACACACACGCTCAACAACTGAAATAGTCTGCTTCAAATGTGGAAAGAGGGGCTGTTATATCTAACAAAACTGTGATTTTTTACCAACATGCTTGTAATGGACATGCTCGTTAAAAATGTGATTACTAACCAGCATGCTGATAATGAAAATGTACGGAGTGATACTGTAACTACTCAAAGAATTAAATCGGCAAATTATCTCTGAACCACTACTGAACTACGCAGTTGTATGGTACTGGGTAATATAGGGGAATTGAAAGGGTTACTAGAATCTGAGAGCATGGTAACATTGTAAGGAATCTTAAATCTGCAACTGTGAAAGATGCAAGCTGAATGTAGAAGTAATGTGTGTTTATGGAGATAAGAAAGAGTATCCTGTGACAGGTTTGAGTAAAGTACGCTATAGCTTTGGTGATTAATCTGTAATGCACAGTGTTGCATTATGTCGAGACTTCCTTCAGTTCACGATACTGTGGAAATTATCTGTGGCCCCAATGGGCAACCACCTGTAGACTCGTACACTACTGAAAATACACAGTCCTGATTAGAGACTTTAAAAAGAACTGGCTGGCTTTGAGTGGAAGATATATAAATACTTTTGTATTGTCAGAAGATTGTACTGACACTTTCAGAAAACCTAGATTTATTAAGATAGTGAAATAACTCTTTGCAGAAACTGAAAGAAAAGAACCCATAGTGCATGATATGAAAAATTCCATCCACAAAGTTTAATGAAGAATGCCCGTGCAGAGACAGAGGCAAAGATCCATGAATATAAATCCATTACAAGAAAGGGAACCTAAACAGATTCTCAGGTTTCCTCATGTCATATCAAAACAGAAGGTTCGGTAGGAACGTAACTGTCAGCAGCAGGTAATAGAGACAAAAGTAAAGGGACTGCAAAAACCAAAAGCATGTTAATAGAGGATGGATTAGAAAAAGAAGAAACGCCTATATCTGTGTTTATAGGAGAAGAGCTGTCCCCTCCAGTTCACACCAGTGTACTGTGGTAGATTTGCAGCTAACCAATGGAAAATTTATTTTTAAGTGCAGCAAATGGATGGCACTTTAAGCTGGGACATGAAAATATAGGTATTTACAAGGAGAAACAGACAAGCTACTTAGCCCCATCATGTACCCATTGTGATTTAAAGAATGAATTGCTGTATAGAGTTAAAAGGGCAAATAAGAAATACTGCACCAGCTGTAAGTTCCAAACCCTTTATAACACGTGATGAAACTGGCACATAACTGTATCGTGTGAGGACACTTTGAGATGGGCAAAATTGAAATTAGAATTTTAGCTAGATTTTTATTGGCTTTGTATAATGGGAAAAAAAGAGAATTTTTTCGTGGCTTTCTCAGAATGCCAAAAGAGGGCACTTTCTCCTAGGTTAAGTCCACTGATACCTCTGTCTGTTTGTTGAAATCCCATTCAGGTGAGTAGCCGTGGATCCTGTAGGTTTACTAATAAAGTCTGACAGTAGCTACCAATACATGCTAATGATATTAACTATGCCGGTAAATTTCCTGGAGCAACACCCCCATGAAAAGTCCATGCTAAAGCATTAGCTAAAACTACTAGTATTGCTCTTCTCCAGTGTAGGGATCCACAAGGAAATACTTGCAGACCAGATAATGCCATTTCCATCATTTTTTTAAACATTCGTCTGTAAATCCCCCCCCCATGGGTTTGGGGTTTCACATTTAACAGTAACTG
The DNA here is from genome assembly GCF_019279795.1 of Protopterus annectens. Taxonomy (NCBI): domain Eukaryota; kingdom Metazoa; phylum Chordata; order Ceratodontiformes; family Protopteridae; genus Protopterus; species Protopterus annectens. Next base: position 60,963,100 of record NC_056738.1, read on the forward strand.
TTACCTAGAGCCCATATTCACACTGCTGGGTGGTGTGTACTTCAGTTTATTGCTCCACTAACTCATTGATCTGAAAGCAATAATCAAACTCTGAATATCTACTAAGGAAGGCCGTAGAAAAAGATGGCAAGAACTGGGATCTGACATAGGACACCAGTAATATAGCATCAGGGAATTCACTACGGTTCAGATAGAACTTCTATCTATTCTTTTTCTTCTTGCATATTATACTATTATTGTTTGTTTTATTGATTGACATTTGATTAATGTGAGTAGGAGCCCATTTTCAGTGGAGGTCCAGGGAGAAAAGCTCCAAACTATTACAAAACATATCATTTTACAGTTTTTAACAATCGTGCAAAAACACTACAGTTTAAGTAATTATACCAAATTTAGACATTATATGAAAACATTGATTAAGAATAGATGCAAGTTATATGATAATGATTTAATAGAAAAAAATAGTCAGTTTATAGAGAAATTAAAGGTAAGTTAGTATAATGCAAGCAGGACTTGGAATGCAAACTGAGAGAAAAACAGGCTTCTAGTATATTTAGAGAAAAAGCCTGGGAGAGAAATTGACAGAAGTAAGGAAGTGAGTGAAGAAGGGAGAGTAAGGAGATGTAAGGTATGAATGGGTATTTATCCACATTTAGGGATATAGTTTATCCTGGTGTGAAAACAGAGCTAACGTTTGGATAGGAAGTCTTTCAGAATGGTTTTGAAGGATGGGAGGGTACTAACCTGATGGATAGAGATACGGAGCTCCAAGCCCTGGCAACATGGTATGAGTACAAACAATGTCCAGCAGGTTTGATAGGTTTATGGACACAGGAGTTTTTGGTCATTGTATTGTAATGACCGACAGGGAACATAGTTGTGTAGAATGTTGTTTATTCCTGTACAAGCAGATGGATTCTGGGTAATTTTACAGGAGGTGAAAAGCTGTATTTATGTTAGTCGATGAAGCAGTTTTAACCAGTTTAGGCTTTTCAGTGCTATACAGTGGTGGGTTTTGAAATAGGTATTTGCTGCAAATTTAGCAACTTTGTTATAGCATTGTTCAAGTTTTGATTTTTATGATGCGTGAAGATTAGTAAGGGTGGAAGCACGATAAAGAAGGAGATAATTAGTGGCAAGTGTAGCTTTCTCCCAGATACAAGAAGTGAAACCGTTCTCACTGACTGAGAAATGGAAAGTTCTTTTTCCTGGGCTACCCACTAGAACAGATTTAATATACTGAAACTGTGTCTGGAAGATGGTAAACCTACTTAAAACTGTAAAGAATGTTGGACTTCCGAAAGGAAAGCAGTAAGTGAAGCTGTGAGAAAAATACCTTAAAGTAGGAATTGGAGAGTTTCATTGCATCTTTCCATAAGATAGGCAGCTCCTTAAGATTTTGTATGATTTCCAGAAACGGAATGAGATAATAAAATTTGGTAATTACTGGATGCTTCACATGGATGAGCTCAGGAGGTGGAGGCAAAGCAAGGTTTTTGACCACCCTAGGCTTAATCAAAGGGTCCTAGCAAATTTCCCTCACCCCTGAAGCAAAGTAGAAAGCACCACTCTTCACCACCGAAGGTCTCTTTCCTTATAGTCTTAGTATTTTTGGAATTCATATAATTTCTGCTTCTTTTCAGAGGCTCATAAACTTCTGAAACCTCACACTAGTTCATCGTGTACATTTCTTGATGACAGTAATTTATTTAGAGGATTGGGAGTCTTAGTTAACCAAAGTATAACAGCAAAACACAGCACTGCAGGAACTAAAGACCCTTCTGCAGAAAATGTAAAAAATATCCAAACAAACAGCAGCAGGGTCACCACAACAAAAAGCATATAGTAATTTATTAGTAACAGGATAAGCCCTTATCCTGTTACAACAAAAAGCATATAATAATTTATTAGTATTTAACCAAAGTACAAAGTTGTGTTGGGCTCCTTAAGATAGGCAGGACTTACTGTCAGTGTTGCCAAATATGTATGTAATTTAAAAGAGGTTCGTTTAAACCCCAAACTTCTAAAATAGAAGTTCTTACGAACTTGCCTGTATGTAGTACCAAACAGATAAAAGCAATTTAGTTATGGTAGGGTAGAACAGAACGTTCATGCTGAACGTTGTTACCATAGCCTGTCATCTGGACAAACCTTACAAAATGTAAGGTGTCTATGTAGGTAAGGTGCAGTATAGGAGCAGATGAAGCCTTTAACTACCTGAAAGCTCTCTTGTGTTCGGAACCAGTTTTAAGTTGTTCTGAACTGTGATAAATCCTTTACTGTGTATGTAAATCTGAAGCAAGGTTAAGAGCTGTGCTGTCTCTGGACTTGCACTCGATTCTGACAAGCAATGCCCAAACTTTGCTTGCCTTTGCACCTTCCCGTTTAGAATTCTTCTAGATGATGACTTGTTTTACCTGAACATTTTATTTTAAATATAACCAGGGTAGTGCACTAATCCCACTGGACCCATTCCAGTCTCTGCCAGAGGAAAACATAATAGTCAGATGACATTATATATAGAGTGAATGATCACATGCAATATATGCATATATGATATACAAAGTGAATACCATAGTTGGCTTGAGGGAATAAAGGCAAAAAAAAATGACATTATATTCTGAGTGTGTGAATAAACACAATGTATACATAATTAGAAATGACATGCTGAAAGAATCACAATCAAAAATAAGAGTCAGAGCAAGGTAGGAGATGGAAGAAGGGAATGAAGAGGTTAAGTTATATAACCAGAGAAATAGCAGTTGCATTTTCCTAGAGTCTTGAAATGTGCTTCTGTTTGTGAATGGAAAACAAGGTAAGATGAGTGATCAGCTAAGAAAAGAAGGGAGAGATTACCACAGTTTGGGACCAAGGACTGAGGAAACATGGTGTGTGCAGCGAAGTCTAGTTTCGGGGGGTTGAAGGAGAGGACATGAGTGGTTAAGATGTCTAAGGTTCTATGATAATGCATCGCTGAATACTCTGGAAGTTAGTGGAGGGAAAGTGTCATTTTTGATATGTTTAACTAGTTGATGAGCAAGTAAAAGGTCAGCACATTTTCACAGGTAGCAAGTTAGCTTTTTCAGTTGTTTTGCAGTGGTGTTCATTTCTTGGGGAGAGAGAGTGATGAATCTGCAAATGGCATTTGAAATGGACTGAATGGTGGATATATTTCTTTTAAAGCTGCAGAAATTAACATGAGACAGAATTCTAGATGAGCCAATAAAATACCTTAACCTATGTCATTTCTATTGGGTCTGGATAGAAAAGATGCATGCTTTGCAATGATGTGGCCCATATTAAAAGACATTTGATGGGTCACTTGCACAGCCACACTCAAAATGGTGGTGGTAACATCACGTCAGATAAGCTTATGTGATAGTATGGCTTATTTTCTGCAAACATGTAATATGTGTAGAGATTGGAAAGGCTGCACTGAACAGTATTTTCTGGAATCGGATCTACATCCATAGCTAGGCATACATTAATTAAATATATATGGATATGTATTTCCTTTAGCAATATTAACATTTGTTCAGAAGAAGCACTTAAATTCCCTGCAGCTAAAATAATTTTTTTCTGTTGCATTTTTGCAAACCAGTTATCGTTTATAGGTGTTTGGTGATATATAGTATAGTATTAACATTAACAATATATATTCTGCTGAATAAATGGTGTCTGGGATCACACATCACTTTGTGTTATGTCTTACATTTACTTACAAAGAAACAAAGTCGCTTGTCTCAGAAAATAGAATCCAAATCATGTTGTGTACTAAATTACAGTTTCCAAAGCAGAAATAAGGGTAAGTAGCAGGAGTGCAACGTGCCTGCTACAAACAGCGTGCGACATGCATAATGCTTAACTATTTGTCTAGAGATTATTTAGCAGATGTTCATCATTCCCACTGCTAAAGTAGTCTTTAGGCTATAAGGGTTGTTTTCTGTCTAGGAAACAACAAGACAGTTACAAAAACTCCCCCCCCCCCCCCCAATCTTTCACTGTAATTGCTGATTTACTAGTCGCAAGGAGAGAAAGCTTTCCTCAGTACTTTCTTGCCATCTCTAGAAGAAGCGCCTCTCAGGCTTCACAGGAGCAGCAGTTGGTTGAGATTTGTTTCGGGAAGATGAGTCCCTATTTGGGAACACATGCCCTCAAAAATGATCGCTCTTTTAAGGAAAAGTGAGAGTTAATCTATTTTTTAACTCAAAGTTTTGTTTCCCCTTTAAAAACCCTGATTTTTTTTTTTTTTTTTTTTTTTTACAATATTTGAAGTTTCTTGCCAGGGACTGCTGTTTTTAGCTAGCGGTGTTAATTTAAGATATTTGGGGCTAATTTTGTGAAAAATTATGTATGGTTTTTGTAAACTTTGAATTTTGTGGGACAGAAATGTTTATGGAGGAACGGGCAGGAGTCTGTGTAATGCTTATACTCACTTCATGACAAACTATATTGATTGTGTGTGTGTGTGTGTGCGCGCAGCTGTTTTGAACAGTACTGACAGGAATTCTATTGTATTCTATTGTTACTTTTTCTAAGTTAAGGGACTCGTGGAAGGCGTTGGGAGCATAAGTGTGCTACTTGTGAGCACCCAGTGATGACTATTCTTACCGAATTGCTCCAGCTACGTGTCGCACTTTTGGTGTTTTTTCCCTGGTGGTTACAGCAGGTGTACGTTTGAAGAATGAAAGTTCACTACTTCGAACTTCAAAAGTACACCCACACTATTGCGAAAGTGCACTTTAGCGAACCCGATAGACCGAACTGGCTAGCAGTCACGGACCTTAGGGTTGGGGCACGGGTTAGGGTAAGGGGATAGTTAGTAGGGCTATCCCCTTACCTTGACCCGTGCCCTAACCCTAAGGTCCGTGACTATCGCACCACAGTGGAGGACATAGCCTGTTTTTTAATGTCCTCTATTGGGGTGTGGTAGGTTCAGTCTAGTGAGCTTAAGCGAAACTGCGCTTTCGCTTAAGTGGGGATGTACTTTCCTACAATGAAAATTCACTTTTTCGAAATGGGAAAGTACACCCGGTTACAGCATGCATACTTAATCTGTTCTTATAGGCTTTTCTCCAGCAGTGCCTAGAAAGAAAAAAATAGCTTAATCAAGCAGTCCTTGTCTTTGTTGTAGACTCAGTTTATGCCTCAGCTGATAAGTCTGTGAACTTACAGGGACCATTGGTTAAACCTCAGACCACTCACTTACCTTCCTGGTTTCCTCTGTTATAGTTCTTTCAACCAGCATGAACTGGGGATTAGCTATGTCCTCTTTGGCTGTTCCATTGTCTGATATGAGCATGGGAGAACCATCTTTTCTAGGTGTGGGAATAATGTGGGAGATTATTCTCCTGGTAATGGGAGCAAAAGACCATTAGACCAGATAGACATTCCTTCTTTGAGTCGGTCCTCTTCTGCTTTAACTTTTATTAAGAAAAAACAAAAACTTAAACATTGTTGTTCTTCTAATGAAGTCATTACCTTAGCTAGACAGGCACTGCAGGCAATATATCCTGGTACAGAAAAGCCTTTACAGATGGGCATCCCCTGTGAAGTTATTCATGAGGAAACAGGGTCTGATTTCTAACCTTTACAGAGATAGGGCTGCTTATTCTGCAGATTTCATACCTCGACTCTAATTTTGAGAAAAATTATTTTCATCCTGTGAAGGAATTTGCTTTTAGTTAGACCATTGCCAGGATGAATAAGGTATTTTATGGGAACAAATAGATGTTCCCCCTGAACTGAAGAGATTGTATGATTTGTGACAAATATATACATCTCCGTTCTCTCCCATCCTTCCTATACTGACAGCCTTGGAGGATGTATTGAATGTTGTAATCATCCTGATACCCAGCCGTTAGTCCCTTAAAAAAAGAGCAGGTAGACTGAGATAAATTTCTTTTCTCCCAGATTAGATCTCCTGTAGGTGCCATTTCAGCTGCATCTCATGTTGGCAACAAGCTGGTCCTCAGTACGAACCCTTCACATGGTGATAAATAGGGTCAAATGTTGGAGCATATAAGAGTGTTTTCTTCTTTCACTTTAGCCTTCAGAATTCTGAATTACCAGTCATAAATGTGGAAGTGTATGCTTTTTTGTACAGAGAGTCTGAAGGAATTGGTTTTAATCTTCCTACAAAAGTAAGCTCTTTTTTGAACTATCTTTTCCCAGGTATCTAAACATGCTTTGATGAGCGTATATGATTGTGCAGATACTGTGTATGGGGTCACCACTTAAAAACATCGTCTGAAGTATGTAACCAAAAGTTTGCTTATGAAGTGAAGTCTGAAGTCTTGGATTCGGCTTTAGATAAAAAGGTATTTGTTTGGCTCTTCTGCTTCCGAGGTTCTCAAGCAAAATAATGAAAGAGAGAAATTAATTCAGGGAGTTGTTCAAGATTTTTCATGTACACCAGTACAAATCATATATACCCCCCACACACACACACACACACACACACACACACACACACACACACACAAAAAAAAAGCCAAATAGAGCAAAAAAATAATTTTTTTTCTGGCAAACAAATTGCAAAAAAGTGATGGCCAAAATATAACAACAACACAATATAATGGTCTTTTCAGAAAAAGGGACAAACCAACAGTACAGAAGGGCTATGCCAACATTCCTTCCACCCGCCAATATCTCTACAGATCTTTCCCAAAAACTCTCCCTCAACATTCCCTTTAGCAAAGATTGTTTTGGACTCATGGGTGTTAAAAGTGGTGCAGAAGGGGTACAGTTGATACCAGAGGCAGAAATCTTCTTTCAGGGAACTTCCTCCCCACCCTCCAAACCAAACAGAAGTTTTTCCTCAGGTTCTTCCAGTCTTTACACACCCAGGGAGCCATGGAACCAGTTCCTTACAATTATATGGTCAAAGGCTTCTAAAACAGGTCTCTTGGAGAGCAGTACTAGATCATTCATTTCTAAATCTGTACTTGAAAGTTCCCAACATTCAAAAGGTTGACTTTCCAGAATTTGTTGCTCCTTATTCCTCCCGTGAGCTACTTAGTAACTCTAGACCTAAAAGATACACATTCTCCTAACCATAGGCTTCATAGGAGGTTACTAAGCTAATAGCCCTGGGGCCCTTACAAGCCTAGCCAAGAGTTTATTCCCAAAGAGCAACCTCAGTCAGAACCTGTCACCCCTGTCAATGAATGACATAGGTGGAGCCCTTGGAAAACATTTGTGGTTTCCCATCCACTCATCAAGGTTGCGTTTGAAGAGGGTCAGCAAGATACTCTGTTTGACATGTATGGGAAGTCTGTTCCAGAGACGGGGCAGCCACTGGGAGACAAACCTGTCTCTCCAGCAGGGTTTGTTGATGTCACATATTAGATTTAGGCCTTTCAAGTGAGTAATCACGAGAGGAGTTAGACTTGCGGATATGGAGTAGCTCTAGTAGGGCAGGGTCTGATATTGCCTTGTAGGCGAGACGTGGATCACCTCTGAGTAATCTGTACAATACTAAGTAGAGTGATAGTGATTTCTGCATAGGGCAGGTGTTGGAGGCCATGGATTCTCTTTGTGAAGTATTTTTTGTGGCCTTTCCAGTTGGTGCAGGTGTTTAGAGAGGTACATACCAAACGGGGTGTTATACTGAATTATTGGCTTAATGAGGGAGGAGTACAGAAAGGTAATAACCTCCTTTTTTCCGGATGCAATCCCTTTACTTATGAGTTGAACCAAGTAAAATGCTTTTCTGACCACTACCGCTACATGATGGCCGAATGTGAGATTGTTGTCAACCTGAGTACACCGGTATCTCAACACAGCTTGTGTGCTTAGGGGGTTGCCATTGATGCGGTAATAAACACAGGCCGTGTTTTTACTGAATAGGTTCATAGGTTGGTACTAGGCTATCAGCCCTAGGGCCTATACAAGCCTAGCCATAACAATTCCCTGGCTATTTCTTCCCACATTATTTACTTTCCTTGACCCCTGTCTAGCAGGGCGACTGACGTGATCCCTGGGGTGAATTTCCTTTCTCCCATCCAATCGTCAAGGTTCCTCTTGAAGAGGTCCAAATGGTATGATAATACTTTTTTTGTGTTTTTAACTTAAGACCATGACTTTGGCACCAGTCATTTGTTATTGTGAGAGCCCCTTGCAGTATGTTAACATCATTTGGGGAGTCAGTGACACCAACAAAAATGCAAATGGCCAGCACTAAGGTGTATTTGGAAAAAAAATTCAAAATACTGCCATGTAGAAGGTAAATCAAAGTTTAATCCTCCATACCGGCTTTGGCATAACTGCCTTCATCAGTGGAATACAAATGAACAGACTGTACCATCCCTCCATATGTAGACCATTTCACCAATGGAAAAAACAGCCCTCCCCTCCATTAACATCACTTCCTTTAATTAAATAATTAACATACAAATAAAACATATACCATATATTAACATTCACAAATGACAATATGATACTACAAATGATCATTTAATCCCAGTGGGAAAAGACCCCCCAGCTTAATTCTCCAATATTTTTCTTTCCTATTTAAGATACTATGCCAGCCCTGCATATTGCTTCTGTTGCCAGCAATTCTGTCTATTATTAGAAAATAAAAACTGCATTATTATGTATTAAGCAGTGTCTATAGAGAGCATTGGTTTCTCGTTTATTATGTATGTCACTTCGATGTTCGACATCGCACCCTCAATGGATCTAAACGTCTGGCCATTATAAAGGCCAAACATTTATAACTGGCCAAATAAATAATCCAAACAGTTCCACAATTCTCATAGAATTTTATAGCGTACACCTTGCTGGTGTTTTTGCTGGAAAACTGTTTTGCTCTTCATGTCGATATGTTAGTAAACTCAATGTCCACAAGGGAATGTACCAAAAAGAGTATCCTCGACAAGGTAAGTTGTTGATATATGGCATCCCCACTGCTGGTGCGTTTCAAAATGAGAAAAATGGGAACCCAAGGGCTTGCCTTTCCTGAAAATTGGCATCTCGTGCCCAAAACTTGGCGCAAACTATCATTAGCCATGAGGATATTCCAATGTTTTATAGTGTCCCTAATAACATTAGTATTCCTTCCAAATGTTGTGACAAACCTGATAGTATCAGTGGTGGTCCTCTGAATTTTGACCTTGTATTCCAGTAGTGACATCCTGTCATGAGTATTAGCCCACTTACTGGCAGAAATGATGTCAAAGTCCTATAGCCCTTGACCTGGACTCTATTACTAAGATCCTGTTGAGAAGAGACATATTCTTCCTGAGTGGAGCTAATTCTCTTCATCGTAAAATTGTGATCTCGGGATGTTATGGATGGTATGGCTGGGATGCATGCTGGTAGCATGAAGCAAATTATTGTATTGGGGATATTTCTGAAATACTTTTGTACTAAGTGTGTTGTCCAAATTCCTCAGGACTGTAACATCCAAGAAGTTAATCCTGTTACAATCAGAATTGAGGGTAAACTCTGCCCCATTTATTATCATTAAGATAGTGGACAAATTCAAGAAGAAATCCCATATCCGCCTGCCATACCATCCAACAATAATCCAGATATCTCCTCCAGATGTCAGTTTCATTGATGTGTGTGTGTGTGTATATATATATATATATATATATATATACATATACATATACATATATATATATATATATATATATATATATATATATTATGGGAGGATCGTATATTAGTTCTTCCAAAAGCCATGAACAAATCCACGTAGATGGGTGCAAAAGATGCACCCATTGTAGTGCCCTGAATCTGCCAAAAGCATTCCCCCTGGAAATAGAATACATTTTTATTGAGCACATGGCCAGCCATACAGAAAAGTAAAGTATTAAATCCAGCTGGACACAAATTGGCATGGTCCAGCCAGAATTTTAAAGCTTGAAGACCGCCCAATGGGGGATGTTGGTATACAGAGCTTTGACATCAAGGGTGCAAAGAAACCACCACGGTTCAAGTTGTGTATCAGACAATATTTTTAAGAACTGAGTGGTATCCTTTATCCGTGCCCGAATCAGATCCAACAGCTGTTTCAGATACTGGGTCAGAAAGGCAGAAAGAGATTCAGTCAATGAACCTATACCCGAAACAATAGGCCGACCTGGGGGCTTGGTAAGTGACGTATGTATTTTGGCAGGACATACATGATCTGTTTCTGGGGATCCTTAACAGTTAAGTGAGACTTGACTGTCTCTGAGATAATACCCTCATCAACAGCCTCATTTAAAAAAGAATCAGTATCTTTCTTAAAATTAGGTGTGGGATCAATGGGCATAGCCATATAATGGTGGGAGTTGGATAACTGTCCCTTACCCTCGCTGAGATAATAATCTGTGTCCAATATGACTACTCCCCCTCCCTTATCCGCAGGTACAATAACAATCTTATGGTTATCCTTTAACTCCTGTAACGCTTGGCCTTCTCCACTTGTTAAATTATGACCTAACATCAAATGATCACCTGTGTTGAAATGTATGTCTCTAAGAATGGCCTGTAAGAATATTGACACATGTTTGTTCAGGTGGCTGTAAGACAGATTTGAGAAATCTAAACTCAGTAGACCTTTGAGAATTATTGCCACAATCTTAAAACAGTCTAAGGTTTAATCTGGCAAAATTCATATAAGTCGGATACCATACTGGTTTCATCAACAAAAGCCGGGCACAAAATTCAATCCTTTATTCAAGAGCTGCTTCTGTTCATGCGTTAAAATCACATTAGATATATCCAAAACGTTACAGTTAAAGTAATTTAGTGTGACATGAGGGTCTGAAGTAGTCCTTCCACTGTAACTATTCCTGTTCCTATTTCTGTGTTTCCTCCCAACCCCGCCTCCTGCTGTATCTGAAGGGTGGTCCACATTATGCTGCTTTTTGGGGGTGGGTGATTCCCGGCTGCTGGCACTATCAATATCAGTAACTGAGGACTCCTCAGACGATGTACTACTATAGTAATTCTCATATTCTTTCTTAAGATGGACCTTGGTCTCTTCTTACTAATAGCACCGGTCTCAACAAACTTAACATTTTTGGAAACCTCAAACTATTTATCCCTATGGTAGTCAGTTACGTCCCTGTTGAACTTTTGTGTTTGTTTTATCCTTTGTTTGCTTTTCAAAGATAAGTAGCTCCTTTAATAGCTTGTTGAGACAAGCAACATACTGAGGTTGACCCTCATACCCTTTAGTTTCATCAGAGTTTTTTCACATCTATAATGTTTGTGTCAATCATGCGCTAATAATAAGAGCTGAGGATATGAACAAAGGACATGGAAGCCTGCTGTAGTGCCAGGTTCCAATCTTTGAGTAGTTCATCATCCATCTTACCCACTAAGGGCTGTAATCGAACCCTAAGTCCTCTGGGAGTGATTTCTTTGTTTTGATAAGCTTTAAAAAGCTTGAGATGCCATATATTCTTTCTGTTCATTTGTATTCCACTGATGAAGGCAGTTATGCCCAAACCGGAATGGAGGATTAAACTTTAATTTACCTTCTACATGGCGGTATTTTGAATTTTTTTGCCATATACACCTTAAAGGGCCATTTCTGTGTTTGTTCCTGATTTGGTTTGGCCCTGTATCTGCTCAGACGTGCAGACCGCTTTCACTTTACCGTTCTGCTTCTGTTCTGCTGTTGGCACTATCAATATTGGTGATTTGTGAACCAGTTGATATCTGTAGAATTTTCAGCCTTTCATTTTGGATTACGGTGGACTAGTCCCATTGTTTTTTATGTATCAAAGCATTTTTATATGTATCGCACTCTCTATGGAATTTTTTCCTACATCTAACGAATACATGCTTTTGTTTGAATTGGATGGCGGTGTGAGGAGCTTTTTTGGGATCTCTGTGTATTTTCTGGACACATTTTTTGGAACATTGAACCTGTGTGGACATTCTACGTACTTGGGACACATTTGGACATATTACATGTATGTGTAGGTACTGTCTCTCTATTTTTTACCTGCGTGGAGTCTGTATATCCATATGACTCTTACATTCGTGGTGGGTTCTTTTATACTTATAAATGTGTTTAATTTTAGCCTTCTAATACTTTAACTTTGTACTGTGCTAAAGCACATTTGTTGAGTATTACATAGGGGGAAAAGGGTTTGAAGACAAGATTTCATACAGTGTATATTAGTAAAACACCAAGTAGAAGAATACAAAGAAAATGTTTCAGATATGGATCCTGACTTTGAGAAACTACTTACTCTGAGACAACCACAGATATGTTTTTGTTAGTGCAGAACAGCTATAATTTGCTTTTTAAGTAAGTTTATTAAAATTGTAGTTTTCCTTTGTAATGTATTTTGCATCATTTGTCTGATTTATGTGAGAATGGGTATGCAGGGCAGGAATCCTTTTTAAATTTTGTAAGAATTAGATGAACAGTTTCAGTAATATGCAAATTATAATGAATAAATTGTCATGAAAACAGTCTCATATTAAATTACTTGGGTGACATCCAGTAGTGTCGCAGTTGCAAGTTTGATCATGATGGAAGTCGTGGGTGGCATCTTTTTAGGAGACAGGATTTGGTGTTTGAAAACTCAAAAAAATGCAGAAGAATTAAAAAATTGTAGCCTTTACTTTATGAGATGTTTATGCACAATATAATTAGCCACTCTTTTGTTAATACACAGCTTGACACACTTTAACCATGATCAGACAGTCATTTTAATAATTTTAACTTTAATTTTTAAAAGAATAGAAACTAAGAATATTAATTTGTCTGTATGCGTAGACACCCAACTACATGGTATTTTGGGTAAGTATTGCTATACTGAAGACCACCCTGTGCTGGCTGTCTTTGACTTGGAGCAGTGTTTGATCATAAAATGTGAAACCGAGACTGCATACTCTACCATATCATTGTTGGAAAACTGTTATGATATTTATTCAAAGTGACACACACCAGCTTTTGCAGTTTGGGTGTCAGTTGAAACCATTATGAATTTAGAATTGTAATATTTTTTGTATTTTGTATAACATTTGACATTTCTTCATTGAAAATGTGGCATTTTTAAGCCATCATGTTCTCAACTAAAAATTTCAGAGGAAGGGTGAAGTGAGATACCTGGCTTGGTACTGATGATGTCAACTTTTGTACTGCATTGAGACAACAGCATTGTTGCATTTTTGTCTGGCTTGCATTGTATTGTGAAAAAACATTTTATTTCTTTATGTAATAAAGCCATATGACGTGTATTCATACAGTAGACTCCCTCTTATCCGGTCTCTCTTTAACCAGCCTCTTCTTTAAAACTGGCCATAGAATTTCTGCTGTTGTCCTAGCAAAAGATAACCGAGAAGAACAGTACTTCCACCTCCTTTGGGCTGAGAGAGACATTTGAATTTTAGACTTCATATTCATTAGAAAAATACACACTAATACAAATCCTGTTATTCTAGCTGATTTATAACCTATAAATATTATTTTGTATGCTTTTTCTGATTAACCAGCCATTTGTTTATCCAGCGTAAGGTCCGGTCCCAGCGAGACCGGATAAGAGGGAGTCGACTATATGACTTTATGTAGAAAATGTTACACGTATGCATGTCTAGCTTTCGCAGAATATTTGTTCTGATTCAACAAGGGACACAACTAAGGAAGTTGGCAGTTTTCCCAGATTTCCCATAGCTGTAGGGTGCAACAGATGAGAGTATAAATGAAAAAAATAAATACATGATCTCAGGAGTGACATCCACTGTAAGCCACTTCACAGAAATGATGGGTATAATGGGAGCTATACTTTGCAGTTGTCTGACAGTTCAAAACTTAGTACTTTTTGGATATATTTAAAAAAGACTGCAGTACATGTTTTTTAGGTGTGTGTATGTGTCTTTTTACATCCATTTTTCAGTAGGCTAGAACTGCTATTTGGATGTGTTTTGTGTATTTTATATGTTAAATTAAATGCTTAATAGTTGCATAGACAAGTGTAATACTATAGGAAAGCATGCAACAACATTGGTATTGTATTTAAAATAAGGGCTGAAAGTCCATAGCATTAGAAACATTTGCATCTTGCAGAGATGGAGCTGAGGAGTGCCAGAAAAATGCCTTTGGATTTACTCGGTAAATACCAGTAACTCAGCTGTAAGGTAACTCAAGAAGAACTGGAGACCAGACTTGTTGCCTGATATTTACAGAGTAGGCTGATCTAAACTAGAGTACATAGGCTACGGACTATAAGAAGTTATGTTCTTTTTACGAAGCTATGGACTAAAGCGAACAGCCAGTTGCCTGAGTTCTCCTAAGTGAGAGCATGCTGCTTTTGTTTCAGTTGGAGGTGAACTTCACATTTTATTTCTTCGTTTTAAATAAGCCTCACTTGAACTAAAGCCTGGGCTCCAGTGTATTCTGCTAACTACGTTTGATGGCGAATGCAAGCATAATTTGGTCAATACATACCAAACTATACTGTATTTTTTCTTCTACTACGCAGTATGCAAGTGCAAAGTATTCCTAAGTTAATTAACCCAGCCTGGAAAAAAAGAAAGAGGGAATGTTTGCTGTTTTCGGTATTTGTTCTGCTTAAAAAGAGAGGGAATGTTTCACTGTGCAAACTGGAGAAACTCCGAAACATTGGTGCAGACCAGCACAAATGTGAGTCAACTTATGACCCTTATTAAATGAGGCTACTGTTAGACATAGAACCAGTCTCCAGAAATAGATGAATATGGTAGCCAGTGTACCAACCACTTCAGAACCAACCCACCACTGAAAAAATTGAGCAAGGGTGAGGATATCAAAGCATATAGTGTTGCTTTTAGGAAATAATGCCATTCTAGAAAATTAGGTTCAGTCTGACTGGACTAAATGCCTGTCTTCACAGCTCATAAGGGAGATGGTCTAGTCCTATATGGACATGGAAGTTACAGGTTACATGGATTATCAAAAGTTAAAAAAAAGAACTGTAAGCTAGGACTGGCATGTTTTATGAAATCCAAGCCATGACATTTTATAATTGATATTAAGTTGAGGTAAAATGGTAAGACCTCGGATGTCTAATTTAAAACCTGTTATAAACTTATGGCTAAAACCAGTAGTGAACAGTAAATATGAAATGATAGGCATGTTAGCACTCTCAAGTCATTTACATAAATGGGCATTTCAAGGCTTAACACTCAGGGTCTTGATAAATTTGTGCTAATTGAAAGGTTACTGTCTAATGAAGCAATGTTCAGACACTTAGCAGTCTCTCTGTAACCAAAGGGGTGTAGTTGTTTGCAAATACACACACACTCAACAACTGAAATAGTCTGCTTCAAATGTGGAAAGAGGGGATGTTATATCTAACAAAACTGTGATTTTTTACCAACATGCTTGTAATGGACATGCTCGTTAAAAATGTGATTACTAACCAGCATGCTGAGAATGAAAATGTACGGAAGGAATGTGTTACTGTAACTACTCAAAGAATTAAATCGGCAAATTATTTCTGAACCACTACTGAACTACCCAGTTGTATGGTACTGGGTAATATAAGGGAATTGAAAGGGTTACTAGAATCTGAGAGCATGGTAACATTGTAAGGAATCTTAAATCTGCAACTGTGAAAGATGCAAGCTGAATGTAGAAGTAATGTGTGTTTATGGAGATAAGAAAGAGTATTCTGTGACAGGTTTGAGTAAAGTACGCTATAGCTTTGGTGATTAATCTGTAATGCACAATGTTGTATTATGTCGAGACTTCCTTCAGTTAACGATGCTGTGGAAATTATCTGTGGCCCCAATGGGCAACCTGTAGACTCGTACACTACTGAAAATATACAGTCCTGATTAGAGACTTTAAAAAGAACTGGCTGGCTTTGAGTGGAAGATATATAAATACTTTTGTATTGTCAGAAGATTGTACTGACACTTTCAGAAAACCTAGATTTATTAAGATAGTGAAATAACTCTTTGCAGAAACTGAAAGAAAAGAACCCATAGTGCACGATATGAAAAATTCCATCCACAAAGTTTAATGAAGAATGCCCATGCAGAGACAGAGGCAAAGATCCATGAATATAAATCCATTAGAAGGAAGGGAACCTAAACAGATTCTCAGGTTTCCCCATGTCATATCAAAACAGAAGGTTCGGTAGGAACGTAACTGTCAGCAGCAGGTAATAGAGACAAAAGTAAAGGGACTGCAAAAACCAAAAGCATGTTAATAGAGGATGGATTAGAAAAAGAAGAAACACCTATATCTGTGTTTATAGGAGAAGAGCTGTCCCCTCCAGTTCACACCAGTGTACTGTGGTAGATTTGCAGCTAACCAATGGAAAATTTATTTTTAAGTGCAGCAAATGGATGGCACTTTAAGCTGGGACATGAAAATATAGGTATTTACAAGGAGAAACAGACAAGCTACTTAGCCCCATCATGT
Organism: Protopterus annectens; assembly: GCF_019279795.1. Classification (NCBI taxonomy): domain Eukaryota; kingdom Metazoa; phylum Chordata; order Ceratodontiformes; family Protopteridae; genus Protopterus; species Protopterus annectens. The sequence goes on from NC_056738.1 coordinate 60,979,469, forward strand.
ACCCCATTGTGATTTAAAGAATGAATTGCTGTATAGAGTTAAAAGGGCAAATAAGAAATACTGCACCAGCTGTAAGTTCCAAAACCTTTATAACACGTGATGAGACCGGCACATAACTGTATCAGGCGAGGACACTTTGAGATGGGCAAAATTGAAATTAGAATTTTAGCTAGATTTTTTTGGCTTGGTATAATGGGAAAAAAAGAGAAATTTTGTGTGGCTTTCTCAGAATGCCAAAAGAGGGCACTTTCTCCTAGGTTAAGTCCACTGATACCTCTGTCTGTTTGTTGAAATCCCATTCAGGTGAGTAGCCGTGGATCCTGTAGGTTCACTAATAAAGTCTGACAGTAGCTACCAATACATACTAATGATATTAACTATGCCATAAATTTCCTGGAGCAACACCCCCATGAAAAGTCCATGCTAAAGCATTAGCTAAAACTACTAGTATTGCTCTTCTCCAGTGTAGGGATCCACAAGGAAATACTTGCAGACCAGATAATGCCATTTCCATCATTTTTTTTAAACATTTGTCTGTAAATCCCCCCCCCCCCCCCCCATGGGTTTGGGGTTTCACATTTAACAGTAACTGTTACCTAGAGCCCATATTCACACTGCTGGGTGGTGTGTACTTCAGTTTATTGCTCCACTAACTCATTGATCTGAAAGCAATAATCAAACTCTGAATATCTACTAAGGAAGGCCGTAGAAAAAGATGGCAAGAACTGGGATCTGACATAGGACACCAGTAATATAGCATCAGGGAATTCACTACGGTTCAGATAGAACCTCTATCTATTCTTTTTCTTCTTGCATATTATACTATTATTGTTTGTTTTATTGATTTATTGATTGGCATTTGATTAATGTGAGTAGGAGCCCATTTTCAGTGGAGGTCCAGGGAGAAAAGCTCCAAACTATTACAAAACATATCATTTTACAGTTTTTAACAATCATGCAAAAACACTACAGTTTAAGTAATTATACCAGATTTAGACATTATATGAAAACGTTGATTAAGAATAGATGCAAGTTATATGATAATGATTTAATAGAAAAAAATAGTCAGTTTATAGAGAAATTAAAGGTAAGTTAGTATAATGCAAACAGGACTTGGAATGCAAACTGAGAGAAAAACAGGCTTATAGTATATTTAGAGAAAAAGCCTGGGAGAGAAATTGACAGAAGTAAGGAAGTGAGTGAAGAAGGGAGAGTAAGGAGATGTAAGGTATGAATGGGTATTTATCCACATTTAGGGATATAGTTTATCCTGGTGTTGAGTGAAAACAGAGCCAACGTTTGGATAGGAAGTCTTTCAGAATGGTTTTGAAGGATGGGAGGGTACTAACCTGATGGATAGAGATATGGAGCTCCAAGCCCTGGCAACCTGGTATGAGTACAAACAATGTCCAGCAGGTTTGATAGGTTTATGGACACAGGAGTTTTTGGTCATTGTATTGTAATGACCGACAGGGAACATAGTTGTGTAGAATGTTGTTTATTCCTGTACAAGCAGATGGATTCTGGCTAATTTTACAGGAGGTGAAAAGCTGTATTTATGTTAGTCGATGAAGCAGTTTTAACCAGTTTAGGCTTTTCAGTGCTATACAGTGGTGGGTTCTGAAATAGGTATTTGCTGCAAATTTAGCAACTTTGTTATAGCATTGTTCAAGTTTTGATTTTTATTATGCGTGAAGAGTAGTAAGGATGGAAGCACGATAAAGAAGGAGATAATTAGTGGCAAGTGTAGCTTTCTCCCAGATACAAGAAGTGAAACCGTTCTTACTGACTGAGAAATGGAAAGTTCTTTTTCTTGGGCTACCCACTAGAACAGATTTAATATACTGAAACTGTGTCTGGAAGATGGTAAACCTACTTAAAACTGTAAAGAATGTTGGACTTCCGAAAGGAAAGCAGTAAGTGAAGCTGTGAGAAAAATACCTTAAAGTAGGAATTGGAGAGGAGTCTCAAAATGAATTGAACAGTGTCATTGCATCTTTCCATAAGATAGGCAGCTCCTTAAGATTTTGTATGATTTCCAGAAAGGGAATGAGATAATAAAATTTGGTAATTACTGGATGCTTCACATGGATGAGCTCGGGAGGAGGAGGCAAAGCAAGGTTTTTGACCACCCTAGGCTTAATCAAAGGGTCCTAGCAAATTTCCCTCACCCCTGAAGCAAGGTAGAAAGCACCACTCTTCACCACCGAAGGTCTCTTTCCTTATAGTCTTAGTATTTTTGGAATTCATATAACTTCTGCTTCTTTTCAGAGGCTCATAAACTTCTGCAACCTCGCACTAGTTCATCGTGTACATTTCTTGATGACAGTAATTTATTTAGAGGATTGGGAGTCTTAGTTAACCAAAGTATAACAGCAAAACACAGCACTGCAGGAACTAAAGACCCTTCTGCAGAAAATGTAAAAAATATCCAAACAAACAGCAGCAGGGTCACCACAAGAAAAAGCATATAGTAATTTATTAGTAACAGGATAAGCCCTTATCCTGTTACCACAAAAAGCATATAATAATTTATTAGTATTTAACCAAAGTACAAAGTTGTGTTGGGCTCCTTAAGATAGGCAGGACTTACTGTCAGTGCTGCCAAATATGTATGTAATTTAAAAGAGGTTCGTTTAAACCCCAAACGTCCAAAATAGAAGTTCTTACGAACTTACCTGTGCGTAGTACCAAACAGATAAAAGCAATTTAGTTATTGTAGGGTAGAACAGAACGTTCATGCTGAACGTTGTTACCATAGCCTGTCATCTGGACAAACCTTACAAAATGTAAGGTGTCTATGTAGGTAAGGTGCAGTATAGGAGCAGATGAAGCCTTTAAATACCTGAAAGCTCTCTTGTGTTCGGAACCAGTTTTAAGTTGTTCTGAACTGTGATAAATCCTTTACTGTGTATGTAAATCTGAAGCAAGGTTAAGAGCTGTGCTGTCTCTGGACTTGCACTCGATTCTGACAAGCAATGCCCAAACTTTGCTTGCCTTTGCACCTTCCCGTTTAGAATTCTTCTAGATGATGACTTGTTTTACCTGAACATTTTATTTTAAATGTATCCAGGGTAGTGCACTAATCCCACTGGACCCATTCCAGTCTCTGCCAGGGGAAAACATAATAGTCAGATGACATTATATATAGAGTGAATGATCACATGCAATATATGCATATATGATATACAAAGTGAATACCATAGTTGGCTTGAGGGAATAAAGGCAAAAAAAATGACATTATATTCTGAGTGTGTGAATAAACACAATGTATACATAATTAGAAATGACATGCTGAAAGAATCACAATCAAAAGTAAGAGTCAGAGCAAGGTAGGAGACATGCTGAAAAAATCACAATCAAAAATAAGAGTCAGAGCAAGGTAGGAGATGGAAGAAGGGAATGAAGAGGTTAAGTTATATAACCAGAGAAATAGCAGTTGCATTTTCCTAGAATCTTGAAATGTGCTTCTGTTTGTGAATGGAAAACAAGGTAAGATGAGTGATCTGCTAAGAAAAGAAGGGAGAGATTACCACAGTTTGGGACCAAAGACTGAGGAAACATGGTGTGTGCAGCGAAGTCTAGTTTCGGGGGGTTGAAGGAGAGGACATGAGTGGTTAAGATGTCTAAAGTTCTATGATAATGCATCGCTGAATACTCTGGAAGTTAGTGGAGGGAAAGTGTCATTTTTGATATGTTTAACTAGTTGATGAGCAAGTAAAAGGTCAGCACATTTTCACAGGTAGCAAGTTAGCTTTTTCAGTTGTTTTGCAGTGGTGTTCATTTCTTGGGGAGAGAGAGTGATGAATCTGCAAATGGCATTTGAAATGGACTGAATGGTGGATATATTTCTTTTAAAGCTGCAGAAATTAACATGAGACAGAATTCTAGCTGAGCCAATAAAATACCTTAACCTATGTCATTTCTATTGGGTCTGGATAGAAAAGGTGCATGCTTTGCAATGATGTGGCCCATATTAAAAGACATTTGATGGGTCACTTGCACAGCCACACTCAAAATGGTGGTGGTAACATCACGTCAGATAAGCTTATGTGATAGTTTGGCTTATTTTCTGCAAACATGTAATATGTGTAGAGATTGGAAAGGCTGCACTGAACAGTATTTTCTGGAATCGGATCTACATCCATAGCTAGGCATACATTAATTAAATATATATGGATATGTATTTCCTTAAGCAATATTAACAGTTGTTCAGAAGAAGCACTTAAATTCCCTGCAGCTAAAATAATTTTTTTCTGTTGCATTTCTGCAAACCAGTTATCGTTTATAGGTGTTTGGTGATATATAGTATAGTATTAACATTAACAATATATATTATGCTGAATAAATGGTGTCTGGGATCACACATCACTTTGTGTTATGTCTTACATTTACTTACAAAGAAATAAAGTCGCTTGTCTCAGAAAATAGAATCCAAATCATGTTGTGTACTAAATTACAGTTTCCAAAGCAGAAATAAGGGTAAGTAGCAGGAGTGCAACGTGCCTGCTACAAACAGCGTGCGACATGCATAATGCTTAAATATTTGTCTAGAGATTATTTAGCAGATGTTCATCATTCCCACTGCTAAAGTAGTCTTTAGGCTATAAGGGTTGTTTTCTGTCTAGGAAACAACTAGACAGTTACAAAAACTCCCACCCCCCCCCCCCAGTCTTTCACTGTAATTGCTGATTTACTAGTCGCAAGGAGAGAAAGCTTTCCTCAGTACTTTCTTGCCATCTCTAGAAGAAGCGCCTCTCAGGCTTCACAGGAGCAGCAGTTGGTTGAGATTTGTTTCGGGCAGATGAGTCCCTATTTGGGAACACATGCACTCAAAAATGATCTCTCTTTTAAGAAAAAGTGAGAGTTAATCTATTTTTTAACTCAAAGTTGTGTTTCCCCTTTAAAAACCCTGATTTTTTTTTTTTTTACAATATATGAAGTTTCTTGCCAGGGACTACTGTTTTTAGCTAGCGGTGTTAATTTAAGATATTTGGGGCTAATTTTGTGAAAAATTATGTATGGTTTTTGTTTTTGTGGGACAGAAATGTTTATGGAGGAATGGGCAGGAGTCTGTGTAATGCTTATACTCACTTCATGACGAACTATATTGATTGTGTGTGTGTGTGTGTGCGCGCAGCTGTTTTGAACAGTACTGACGGGAATTCTATTCTATTCTATTGTTACTTTTTCTAAGTTAAGGGACTCGTGGAAGGCGTTGGGAGCATAAGTGTGCTACTTGTGAGCACGCAGTGATGACTATTCTTACCAAATTGCTCCAGCTACGTGTCGCACTTTTGGTGTTTTTTCCTTGGTGGTTACAGCAGGTGTACGTTCAAAGAATGAAAGTTCACTACTTCAAACTTCAAAAGTACACCCACACTATTGCGAAAGTGCACTTTAGCAAACCCGATAGACCGAACTGGCTAGCAATCATGGACCTTAGGGTTAGGGCACGGGTTAGGGTAAGGGGATAGTTAGTAGGGCTATCCCCTTACCTTGACCCGTGCCCTAACCCTAAGGTCCGTGACTATCGCACCACAGTGGAGGACATAGCCTGTTTTTTAATGTCCTCCATTGTGGTATGGTAGGTTCAGTCTAGTGAGCTTAAGCGAAACTGCACTTTCGCTTAAGTGGGGATATGGTGTGGTAGGTTCAGTCTAGTGAGCTTAAGCGAAACTGCACTTTCGCTTAAGTGGGGATGTACTTTCCTACAATGAAAATTCACTTTTTCGAAATGGGAAAGTACACCCGGTTACAGCATGCATACTTAATCTGTTCTTATAGGCTTTTCTCCAGCAGTGCCTAGAAAGAAAAAAGTAGCTTAATCAAGCAGCCCTTGTCTTTGTTGTAGACTCAGTTTATGCCTCAGCTGATAAGTCTGTGAACTTACAGGGACCATTGGTTAAACCTCAGACCACTCACTTACCTTCCTGGTTTCCTCTGTTATAGTTCTTTCAGCCAGCATGAACCGGGGATTAGCTACGTCCTCTTTGGCTGTTCCATTGTCTGATATGAGCATGGGAGAACCATCTTTTCTAGGTGTGGGATTAATGTGGGAGATTATTCTCCTGGTAATGGGAGCAAAAGACCATTAGACCAGATAGACATTCCTTCTTTGAGTCAGTCCTCTTCTGCTTTAACTTTTATTAAAAAAAAAACAAAAACTTAAACATTGTTGTTCTTCTAATGAAGTCATTACCTTAGCTAGACAGGCACTGCAGGCAATATATCCTGGTACACAAAAGCCTTTACAGATGGGCATCCCCTGTGAAGTTATTCATGAGGAAACAGGGTCTGATTTCTAACCTTTACAGAGACAGGGCTGCTTATTCTGCAGATTTCATACCTCGACTCTGATTTTGAGAAAAATTCTTTTCATCCTGTGAAGGAATTTGCTTTTAGTTAGACCATTGCCAGGATGAATAAGGTATTTTATTGGAACAAATAGATGTTCCCCCTGAACTGAAGAGATTGTATGATTTGTGACAAATGTATACATCTCCGTTCTCTCCCATCCTTCCTATACTGACAGCCTTGGAGGATGTATTGAATGCTGTAATCATCCTGATACCCAGCCGTTAGTCCCTTAAAAAATGAGCAGGTAGACTGAGATAAATTTCTTTTCTCCCAGATTAGATCTCCTGTAGGTGCCATTTCAGCTGCATCTCTTGTTGGCAACAAGCTGGTCCTCCGTACTAACCCTTCACATGGTGATAAATAGGGTCAAATGTTGGAGCATATAAGAGTGTTTTCTTCTTTTACTTTAGCCTTCAGAATTCTGAATTACCAGTCATAAATGTGGAAGTGTATGCTTTGTTGTACAGAGAGTCTGAAGGAATTGGTTTTACTCTTCCTACAAAAGTAAGCTCTTTTTTGAACTATCTTTTCCCAGGTATCTAAACATGCTTTGAAGAGTGTATATGATTGTGCAGATACTGTGTATAGGGTCACCACTTAAAAACATCGTCTGAAGTATGTAACCAAAAGTTTGCTTATGAAGTGAAGTCTGAAGTCTTGGATTCGGCTTTAGATAAAAAGGTATTTGTTTGGCTCTTCTGCTTCCGAGGTTCTCAAGCAAAATAATGAAAGAGAGAAATTAATTCAGGGAGTTGTTCAAGATTTTTCATGTACACCAGTACAAATCATATATACCCCCACACACACACACACACACACACACACACACACACACACACACACACACAAAAAAAGCCAAATAGAGCAAAAAAATATTTTTTTTTTCTGGCAAACAAATTGCAAAAAAGTGATGGCCAAAATATAACAACAACACAATATAACGGTCTTTTCAGAAAAAGGGGCAAACCAACAGTACAGAAGGACTATGCCAACATTCCTTCCACCCGCCAATATCTCTACAGATCTTTCCCAAAAACTCTCCCTCAACATTCCCTTTAGCAAAGATTGTTTTGGACTCATGGGTGTTAAAAGTGGTGCAGAAGGGGTACAGTTGATACCAGAGGCAGAAATCTTCTTTCAGGGAACTTCCTCCCCACCCTCCAAACCAAACAGAAGTTTTTCCTCAGGTTCTTCCAGTCTTTACACACCCAGGGAGCCATGGAACCAGTTCCTTACAATTATATGGTCAAAGGCTTCTAAAACAGGTCTCTTGGAGAGCAGTACTAGATCATTCATTTCTAAATCTGTACTTGAAAGTTCCCAACATTCAAAAGGTTGACTTTCCAGAATTTGTTGCTCCTTATTCCTCCCATGAGCTACTTAGTAACTCTAGACCTAAAAGATACACATTCTCCTAACCATAGGCTTCATAGGAGGTTACTAAGCTAATAGCCCTGGGGCCCTTACAAGCCTAGCCAAGAGTTTATTCCCAAAAAGCAACCTCAGTCAGAACCTGTCACCCCTGTCAATGAATGACATAGGTGGAGCCCTTGGAAAACATTTGTGGTTTCCCATCCACTCATCAAGGTTGCGTTTGAAGAGGGTCAGCAAGGTACTCTGTTTGACATGTATGGGAAGTCTGTTCCAGAGACGGGGCAGCCACTGGGAGACAAACCTGTCTCTCCAGCAGGGTTTGTTGATGTCACATATTAGATTTAGGCCTTTCAAGTGAGTAATGCGAGAGGAGTTAGACTTGCGGATATGGAGTAGCTCTAGTAGGGCAGGGTCTGATATTGCCTTGTAGGCGAGACGTGGATCACCTCTGAGCAATCTGTACAATACTAAGTAGAGTGATAGTGATTTCTGCATAGGGCAGGTGTTGGAGGCCATGGATTCTCTTTGTGAAGTATTTTTTGTGGCCTTTCCAGTTGGTGCAGGTGTTTAGAGAGGTACATACCAAACGGGGTGTTATACTGAATTATTGGCTTAATGAGGGAGGAGTACAGAAAGGTAATAACCTCCTTTTTTCCGGATGCAATCCCTTTACTTATGAGTTGAACCAAGTAAAATGCTTTTCTGACCACTACCGCTACATGATGGCCGAATGTGAGATTGTTGTCAACCTGAGTACACCGGTATCTCAACACAGCTTGTGTGCTTAGGGGGTTGCCATTGATGCGGTAATAAACACAGGCCGTGTTTTTACTGAATAGGTTCATAGGTTGGTACTAGGCTATCAGCCCTAGGGCCTATACAAGCCTAGCCATAACAATTCCCTGGCTATTTCTTCCCACATTATTTACTTTCCTTGACCCCTGTCTAGCAGGGCGACTGACGTGATCCCTGGGGTGAATTTCCTTTCTCCCATCCAATCGTCAAGGTTCCTCTTGAAGAGGTCCAAATGGTATGATAATACTTTTTTTTGTGTTTTTAACTTAAGACCATGACTTTGGCACCAGTCATTTGTTATTGTGAGAGCCCCTTGCAGTATGTTAACATCATTTGGGGAGTCAGTGACACCAACAAAAACGCAAATGGCCAGCACTAAGGTGTATTTGGCAAAAAAATTCAAAATACTGCCATGTAGAAGGTAAATCAAAGTTTAATCCTCCATACCGGCTTTGGCATAACTGCCTTCATCAGTGGAATACAAATGAACAGACTGTACCATCCCTCCATATGTAGACCATTCCACCAATGGAAAAAACAGCCCTCCCCCCCATTAACATCACTTCCTTTAATTAAATAATTAACATACAAATAAAACATATACCATATATTAACATTCACAAATGACAATATGATACTACAAATGATCATTTAATCCCAGTGGGAAAAGACCCCCCAGCTTAATTATCCAATATTTTTCTTTCCTATTTAAGATACTATGCCAGCCCTGCATATTGCTTCTGTTGCCAGTAATTCTGTCTATTATTAGAAAATAAAAACTGCATTATTATGTATTAAGCAGTGTCTATAGAGAGCATTGGTTTCTCGTTTATTATGTATGTCACTTCGATGTTCGGACATACGTACCCTCAATGGACGAAACGTCTGGCCATTATAAAAGGCCAAACATTTATAACTGGCCAAATAAATAATCCAAACAGTTCCACAATTCTCATAGAATTTTATAGCGTACACCTTGCTGGTGTTTTTGCTGGAAAACTGTTTGCTCTTCATGTCGATATGTTAGTAAACTCAATGTCCACAAGGGAATGTACCAAAAAGAGTATCCCTCGACAAGGTAAGTTGTTGATATATGGCATCCCCACTGCTGGTGCGTTTCAAAATGAGAAAAATGGGAACCCAAGGGCTTGCCTTTCCTGAGTGAAAATTGGCATCTCGTGCCCAAAACTTGGCGCAAACTATCATTAGCCATGAGGATATTCCAATGTTTTATAGTTTCCCTAATAACATTAGTATTCCTTCCAAATGTTGTGACAAACCTGATAGTATCAGTGGTGGTCCTCTGAATTTTGACCTTGTATTCCAGTAGTGACATCCTGTCATGAGTATTAGCCCAATTACTGGCAGAAATGATGTCAAAGTCCCTATAGCCCTTGACCTGGACTCTATTACTAAGATCCTGTTGAGAAGAGACATATTCTTCCTGAGTGGAGCTAATTCTCTTCATACGTAAACATTGTGATCTCGGGATGTTGCGGATGGTATGGCTGGGATGCATGCTGGTAGCATGAAGCAAATTATTGTATTGGGGATATTTCTGAAATACTTTTGTACTAAGTGTGTTGTCCAAATTCCTCAGGACTGTAACATCCAAGAAGTTAATCCTGTTACAGTCAGAATTGAGGGTAAACTCTGCCCCATTTATTATCATTAAGATAGTGGACAAATTCAAGAAGAAATCCCATATCCGCCTGCCATACCATCCAACAATAATCCAGATATCTCCTCCAGATGTCAGTTTCATTGATGTGTGTGTGTGTGTGTATATATATATATATATATATATATATATATACATATACATATATATATATATATATATATATATATATATATATATATTATGGGAGGGATCGTATATTAGCGGTTCTTCCAAAAAAGCCATGAACAAATCCACGTAGATGGGTGCAAAAGATGCACCCATTGTAGTGCCCTGAATCTGCCAAAAGCATTCCCCCTGGAAATAGAATACATTTTTATTGAGCACATGGCCAGCCATACAGAAAAGTAAAGTATTAAATCCAGCTGGACACAAATTGGCATGGTCCAGCCAGAATTTTAAAGCTTGAAGACCGGCCCAATGGGGGATGTTGGTATACAGAGCTTTGACATCAAGGGTGCAAAGAAACCACCACGGTTCAAGTTGTGTATCAGACAATATTTTTAAGAACTGAGTGGTATCCTTTATCTGTGCCCGAATCAGATCCAACAGCTGTTTCAGATACTGGGTCAGAAAGGCAGAAAGAGATTCAGTCAATGAACCTATACCCGAAACAATAGGCCGACCTGGGGGCTTGGTAAGTGACGTATGTATTTTTGGCAGGACATACATGATCTGTTTCTGGGGATCCTTAACAGTTAAGTGAGACTTGACTGTCTCTGAGATAATACCCTCATCAACAGCCTCATTTAAAAAAGAATCAATATCTTTCTTAAAATTAGGTGTGGGATCAATGGGCATAGCCATATAATGGTGGGAGTTGGATAACTGTCCCTTACCCTCGCTGAGATAATAATCTGTGTCCAATATGACTACTCCCCCTCCCTTATCCGCAGGTACAATAACAATCTTATGGTTATCCTTTAACTCCTGTAACGCTTGGCCTTCTCCACTTGTTAAATTATGACCTAACATCAAATGATCACCTGTGTTGAAATGTATGTCCCTAAGAATGGCCTGTAAGAATATTGACACATGTTTGTTCGTAGGTGGCTGTAAGACAGATTTGAGAAATCTAAACTCAGTAGACCTTTGAGAATTATTGCCACAATCTTAAAACAGTCTAAGGTTTAATCTACGGCAAAATTCATATAAGTCGGATACCATACTGGTTTCATCAACAAAAAAGCCGGGCACAAAATTCAATCCTTTATTCAAGAGCTGCTTCTGTTCATGCGTTAAAATCACATTAGATATATCCAAAACGTTACAGTTAAAGTAATTTAGTGTGACATGAGGGTCTGAAGTAGTCCTTCCACTGTAACTATTCCTGTTCCTATTTCTGTGTTTCCTCCCAACCCCGCCTCCTGCTGTATCTGAAGGGTGGTCCACATTATGCTGCTTTTTGGGGGTGGGTGATTCCCGGCTGCTGGCACTATCAATATCAGTAACTGAGGACTCCTCAGACGATGTACTACTATAGTAATTCTCATATTCTTTCTTAAGATGGACCTTGGTCTCTTCTTACTAATAGCACCGGTCTCAACAAACTTAACATTTTTGGAAACCTCAAACGATTTATCCCTATGATAGTCAGTTACGTCCCTGTTGAACTTTCGTGTTTGTTTTATCCTTTGTTTGCTTTTCAAAGATAAGTAGCTCCTTTAATAGCTTGTTGAGACAAGCAACATACTGAGGTTGACCCTCATACCCTTTAGTTTCATCAGAGTTTTTTCACATCTATAATGTTTGTGTCAATCATGCGCTAATAATAAGAGCTGAGGATATGAACAAAGGACATGAAAGCCTGCTGTAGTGCCAGGTTCCAATCTTTGAGTAGTTCATCATCCATCTTACCCACTAAGGGCTGTAATCGAACCCTAAGTCCTCTGGGAGTGATTTCTTTGTTCTGATAAGCTTTAAAAAGCTTGAGATGCCATATATTCTTTCTGTTCATTTGTATTCCACTGATGAAGGCAGTTATGCCCAAACCGGAATGGAGGATTAAACTTTAATTTACCTTCTACATGGCGGTATTTTGAATTTTTTTGCCATATACACCTTAGTGCGGGCCATTTCTGTGTTTGTTCCTGATTTGGTTTGGCCCTGTATCTGCCGTACGTGCAGACCGCTTTCACTTTACCGTTCTGCTTCTGTTCTGCTGTTGGCACTATCAATATTGGTGATTTGTGAACCAGTTGATATCTGTAGAATTTTCAGCCTTTCATTTTGGATTACGGTGGACTGGACCCATTGTTTTTTATGTATCAGCATTTTTTATATGTATCAAGCACTCTCTATGGAATTTTTTCCGTACATCTAACGAATACATGCTTTTTGCTTCCGAATTGGATGGCGGTGTGAGGAGCTTTTTTGGGATCTCTGTGTATTTTCTGGACACTTTTTTTGGAACATTGAACCTGTGTGGACATTCTACGTACTTGGGACACATTTGGACATATTACATGTATGTGTAGGTACTGTCTCTCTATTTTTTACCTGCGTGGAGTCTGTATATCCATATGACTCTTACATTCATGGTGGGTTGGGCCTTGTTTACTCGCTCAATCTCCGTTTTGCTTTTACATCTTACATTGGTGTTTGGGGTGGCCCTCCTGGTGGTTTTGGCCGCATTAATCCCTATACAAACTTTTGCTATATGGTACCTCATGTTTGGGACTTGGAATCCTAAATAGAACCACACGTGTTCGTTAATCCTGAAGAATTTAAAATACAGGGAAATTGTGGACAATTGGTGATTTCAGCCGGGCTTACAAACATGAATGCTTAGACTTAGTACATCTGAAGGACTATAATATTTGTGGTATGTTTGGCCTTGAACATCCGCTTAATATTTTTCTTTATTAACATTTCAGACTGGCGTTTGGGGCGGCCCTTTTTTGCTGCTTTGGTTGTACAAGCTTTTTGTGTTAGTCTCTTTAGGTGATCTGATACTCAAACCGGAACATCTGAAGATCCGCATTTGGAACATTTATAATATTTGGAAACTGCGGACATCTGGCGATATTGTTGGGATTATGTATTTGACTGTGTTTCCAATTTATATTGGTTCTAAGCTTCATACATATATATATATATATATATATATATATATATATATATATATATGTATATATATGTATATATATATATATATATATATATATATATATATATATATATGTGTATATATATATATATATATATATATATATATATATATATATATATATATATATATATATATATATATATATATATATATATATATATATATATATATATATATATATATATATATATATGTATATATATATATATATATATATATATATATATGTGTATATATATATACATATATATATATATATATATTGGGCTTAGGATTATGCTTCTTGTTCAAATCTTTTATGGGACATTGAAACTTTTGTATATGTCAGTGTATATGTATCTTTTTAGGGTAGTGTTTGAGGAACTACGTGGGTTTATAAAGTTAACATATGTAATTGAATGTTTCTCTTCAACATGTTTAATCGAGATTAGTGCTTTTCTTGTCCAGTTGCTGGATATACAATATATGTTTTTGTATGTTTTAGGGATGTCAACAGTTTTCTGAGGTAGATCATATTTATATTATAAGTGGTTATAGTACGGGGAATATTGTGGTGATTTCAATGTTTTGTTCTTGTATTTTCACTGCTATTTCCTAGTTGTTAGGATTCCTGAAACTATGGATATGTGTATTTATATAGGCGTGTGGGATGTTTGAGTGTTCGGATTTTGGAGGTTTACTGACCTTCACTGGGATGGAGTGGGTGGAGAAGAGTATCAGGAGTGATTTGTGACAGACGAGTACCTGTAAGAGTGAAAGGGAAGGTCTACAAGAGGGTAGTGAGACCAGCTATGTTATATGGGTTGGAGACAGTGGCATTGACAAAAAGGCAGGAGTCTGAGCTGGATGTGGCAGAATTAAAGATGTTAAGATTTGCACTGGGTGTGATGAGGGTGGACAGGATTAGGAATAAGTATATTAGAGGGTCAGCCCGGGTTGGAAGGTTTGGAGACAAAGCCAGAGAGGCACGATTACGTTGGTTTGGACATGTGCTGAGGAGGGATGCTGAGTACATTGGGAAAAAGATGCTAAGGATGAAGCTACCAGGTAACAGGAAAAGAGAAAGGCCTAATATAAGGTTTATGGATGTGGTGAGAGAGGACATGCAGGTGGTTGGTGTGACAGAGCAAGATGCAGAGGACAGGAAGAAATGGAAACAGGTGATCTGCTGTGGTGACCCCTAACGGGAACAGCCGAAAGAAGATGATGACTGGCCTTCACTGTGGTGAGCACCAAGCCCGCCTTATTAGGATATTCTAGCAAGTGCCCTTATATTACATTGTGATAATTGGGAGCCCCCTCTGTATTTTTCATTTTTCAATTTACCTTATATAGGATTATGGAGCGGGTTGATGATACGGCTACAGTAATTAATGATATTGGATTTCACTGTGGAACATAACACAGGTTTTGGATTTGGAAACAATTGGGAGCTAATCTCTTAGTCATATAACGTCTGACTTTAAACACTGTTTTACATCAAGGTATCTGAATGTAATACAGCAAGCTAGAAGGCCTATTCAATCTTATATAATTTTTTTGGGCTCTCTAGTAACCATATGTTATTTTCTATCCGGTATTCCTACGGATCAGATATGCATCAAGGATTTTAGTCTAGGTCGACATGTTGTGCCTTCTTAACAGTGGAGGTATGGAATCGATCTAGGCTATAGGTTACCTAACATTTGGAACCTTGCAGTATATGAACATGATTAACCATTTGCTAACATTTGGAACCTTGCAGTATGTGAACATGATCAACGATTTGTATAGGTGTATGAATATGTTTGGCTCTAGGTTTTTGGAAAATACTTTTTTTTCAAGGGGTGGACCATATTTATAGAATATTACTGACTCAAAGGATTATGTTACTGATTAGACGTATGCTCTTTCATACTAGCCTCTGGACCTCTGACCTCATCAAACATTTTGACTTTATTTTTGTTTATTTTGGGGCCTGTTTTCCCTGTTGAGCTTTTGTATTGTATCCTCTGATTGGGGTTCTTTTTTGGAAATACACATGTATATTGGGTTGGATAAGTGGCTCTTTTGGAGCATTGGTTGAGCACATAATTGGTCCTCTGGTGTTACTTTGGCTGTGGCTGCTGTTTATGTTTAGGCATTGTTTTGGTGGATTGTGAGCTTATGGTCATGGATCTGGAAACTATTTTGAATGGATTATGTGCCAATAAAGATGATATAAGAAGGTTTGGAATTACTAATGAGAATGGCACGAATAAAGATGTTTCAAACATGGATCCATTTGACGGCTGCAATCTGACATTTTCCAAACTTGGTAGGGGGATGAAAACCCTCAGAGTGAATATATGGCATCTCAAGCTTTTTAAAGGTTAATTAGAACAAGGAAATCACGCCCAGAGGACTTAGGGTTCGAATACAGCCCTTAGTGGGTAAGATGGATGATGAACTACTCAAGGATTGGAACCTGGCATTACAGCAGGCTTCCATGTTCTTTGTTCATATCCTCAGCTCTTATTATGAGTGCATGATTGACACAAACATTGCAGAAGTGAAAAAACTTTGATGAAACTAAAGGGTATGAGGGTCAACGTCAGTATGTTGCTTGTCTCAACAAGCTATCAAAGGAGCTACTTAGCTTTGAAAAGCAAACCAAGGATAAAAAAATAGGAAAGTTCAACAGGGACATAACTGACTATGATAGGGGTAAACTGTTTGAGGTTTCCAAAAATGTTAAGTTTGTTGAGACCAGTAGGCCGGTTGGGGCTATTAGTAGGAAGAGACCAAGGTCCATCTTAAGAAAGACTGAGAATTACTATAGTATTACATCGGCTGAGGAGTCCTCCGTTACTGATATTGATAGTGCCAGCACTCATGAATCACCCACTCCCAAAAAGCAGCATAATGTGGACCACCCTTTCAAGGGTAAGGGACAGTTATCTAACTCCTGCCGTTATATGGCCATGCCCATTGACCCACACCTAATTTTAAGAAAGATATTGATTCTTTTTTAACTGAGGCTGTTGATGAGGGTATTATCTCAGAGACAGTTAAGTCTCACTTAACTATTAAGGATCCCAGAAACTGATCATGTATCTCCTGCCAAAAATACATAAGTCACTTACCAAGTCGGCCTATTGTTTCGGGTATAAGTTCATTGACTGAACCTCTTTCTACCTTTTTGACCCAGTATCTGAAACCATTGTTGGATCTGATTCAGGTACGGATACAGGATATCACTCAGTTCTTAAAAATATTGTCTGATACAGAACTTGAACTGGGGTGGTTTCCTTGCACCCTTGATGTCAAAATTCTATATACCAACATCCCCCATTGGGCCGGTCTTCAAGCTTTAAAATTCTGGCTGGACCGTGCCAATTTGTATCCAGTTGGATTTAATACTTTATTTTTCTGTATGACTGAGCATGTGCTCAATAAAAATTTATTCTATTTCCAGGGGGAATGCTTTTGGCAGATTCAGGGCACCGCGATGGGTGCATCTTTTGCACCCATCTATGTGGATTTGTTCATGGCCTTTTTGGAAGAACAGCTAATATACGATCCCTCCCATAATATATATATCAATGAAATAGACATCTGGAGGAGATGTCTGTATGATTGTTGGATGGTATGACGGGCGGATATGGGATTTCTTCTTGAATTTGTCCAATATCTTAATGATAATAAATGGGGCATTGAGTTTACCCTCAGTTCTGATTCCAACAGGATTAACTTCTTGGATGTTACAGTCCAGAGGAATTTGGACAGTACACTTAGTACGAAAGTATTTCGGAAGTATCCCCAATACAGTAATTTGCTTCATGCTACCAGCATGCATCCCAGCCATACCATCCGCAACATCCCGAGATCACAATTTTTACGTATGATGAGCATTAGCTCCACTTAGGAAGAATATGTCTCTTCTCAACAGGATCTTAGTAATAGATTCCGTCAGGGGATATAGGGACGTTTACATAATTTCTGCCAGTAATTGGGCTAATACTCATGATAGGATGTCACTATTGAAATATAATGTCAAAACTCGGAGGACCACCATTGATACTATCAAGTTTGTCACAACATTTGGGAGGAATACTAATGTTATTAGGGAAACTATAAACAAACATTGGAATATCCTCATGGCTAATGATAGTTTGCACCAAGTTTTGGGCAAGAAATGCCAATTTTCATTCAGGAAAGGCAAGACCTTGCGTTCCCATTTTTCTAATTTTAAACACACCAGCAGTGGTGGTGCCATATATCAACAATTTACCTTGGCGGGGGATACACTTTTTGGTACATTCCCTTGTGGACATTACTAATAAACTCAAACAATTTTCCAGCAAAAACACCATCAAGGTGTATGGTACAAAATTCTATGGGAATTGTGGAACTGATTGGATTTTTTATTTGGCCACTTGTAAATGTTCAGCCTTTTATATTGGCCAGACGTCTCGTCCATTGAGGGTATGTATGTCCGAACATCGGAGTGACGTACGTAATAAAAGAGAAACCAGTGCTCTCTATAGACACTGCTTGATATATAATAATGCAGATTTTCATTTTCTAATAATAGATCGATAGAATCACTGGCAATAGAAGCAATATGCAGGGCTGGCATAGTATCTTAAATAGGAAAGAAAAATATTGGATAATTAAGCTGGGGGATCTTTTCCTACCGGGATTAAATGATCATTTGTAGTATCATATTGTCATTTGTGAATGTTAATATATGGTATATGTTCTATTTGTATGTTATTATGTAATTAAAGGAAATGATGTTATTGGGGGGGCTGTTTTTTCCTTTGGTGAAATGGTCTATGTATGGAGGGATGATACAATCTTTTCATTTGTATTCCACTGATGAAGGTAGTTATGTCGAAACTGGTATGGAGGATTAAACTTTTGATTTACCTTCTACATGACAGTATTTTGAATTTTTTTGCCATATACACCTTAGTGCTGGCCATTTGTGTTTTTGTTCCTGATTTGGTTTGGCCCTGCATCTGCCATAAATGCAGAGCTCTTTCACTTTAGAGATAGTGACAGCACCTAACTTACAGTATTCTGCATACTTGGTCAGCCACAGGCCTTTTGTCTTTGCTTGGACCTCTGAGAAGTAGATGCTAAACAGTAGGGGTCCCAGGACAGATCCCTGGGGAAGACCACAAGTCTGTTGTTGGAGGTGGAGGCGCCTATTTTGACCTTGTGGGTTCTATCGGTGAGCTGGTTGGCCACCTACTTGATGAGATAGGGATTTATGCCAAGTTGTGTTAGCTTTTCGATGATGCCTGAGTGGGGATTGTGTCAAAGGCCTTGGCCAAGTCATAGTAAGCTGTATGTACTGACTTTCCCCTCATCCAGGGCCTTGGTGACAGTCTCAAAAAAAGTTACCCAGGTTCAACAGGCAAGATCTGCCCTTGATGAATCCGAATTGGGTGGGGCAATTACTTAGAAATTACCTATGTCCTTGTTTATGAGATCCAATAATAATACGCTCTATGGCTTTACAGATCAGACTCGTCAAACTAATGGGGCGATAGTTTCCAGGGTCAGTAGTGGCACCACCTTTGTGCAAGGGGATGACAGTGGCAGTTCTCCGTTCTGCTGGAATGAAGCCTGTGCTTAGGCTATGATTGAATAGGGTGCTTAATGGCAAAAATAGTTCTTGATGGCGATGGTACCGAATACAGCTTGGGATACTATCAGACCCCCATGGAAGCTGTGTTTCTTTGCCTTACATAGGGCCTTTAGCACTTGATCTACAGAGATGTGAGGTGTGGGGCAAGTATTGGGGATGTCGAATGGGCCTTTGGGGGGGATAGGGAGGTGAAGTTTGCAGTGAACCTCTGCTAGCATGTTGGCTAAGTCAGCAGGATCAGTGTAAGTGGTACTGTTAAGTACTAATTCAGAACAAACCTGGACTTTGCCATGGAGGTTCCTGATGTAACTGAAGAAGGCTTTGTGGTTTCCCTTTGTTTCAGAGAATAGTTTCAGTTCATAATTGGCTTTGGAGGTTTTCACTAGTAATCTAATTTGCTTGTTAAGGCTGAGGAGGGAGTTTTTCCAGGTTGGAATTTGTGCCTTTTTACCCTTTGACAACAGTTTCTTCCTTTTGTTGTAAAGCCTGTTTATAGAGGATGCCCACCAGACAGGTTTGTGTTTCCTTGAGGAACATGTTTTAGTACTGCTGGGTATGGCTGAGTCCATGCACTTGTTCAGGAGCTTGTATACTGCATTGGTGTACTGTTCAGCATAGTTGTCTGCATCCTCTGAGGGGGGCGGTGGTACGAAGCTACTGATATCCACCCTTAGGAGGTTGTAGTCAGCTTTTTAGAAGTTTTTAACCTTCATACGGCTGGGGGGGTTGGGTGGGATAGAAACTTCAAATGAGACAGACCTATGATCTGATCTCACCAGGGAAGAACGTAGTATGGGAGTGATGCAGCAGTCACCCATGTTGGTGAGAACAAAGTCCAGAATGTTATCTCCCCTTGTGGGGGCTGAGACTAGCTGGTCTAGTGCTTTAGAATTGATGAAGTCAAGGAATCATTGGGTGAGTGCATTAGTGCAGGAATAGTTCACCCAGTCTGTGGTGGGGTAGTTGAAGTCACCAAGGATCAGTGTATTAGGGGGTACTTTGGAATCAAGTAGGTCCAGGTAGGAGGAGTGAGTGTCCTGAGTCATGGAGGGGGTCTGTAGCTGGCTATAACCTGGATGGGTGTCTTGCCAACTGTTAAAGAAGATAGAGACTCCACCACCCTTAGTCTTCCCAATCACATTTTGGTGGAATGAGGCATAGCCTGGTAAGGCAGGGGTGCTCTCCACAGCTCTGAGCCAAGTTTTTGTGACCTCACAGACATTGGCATCTTCCAGTGCGAGGTGAGCTTCCAGTGAGTGCATTTTCAGGTTAAGGCTCCTAGCGTTAAGCAGCATGACCTTCAATTTGTTATGTGACAGATCTTTTATGTTGGAAGACTTGTCTTTGGGACATTGCCTAAAAAAGGCACAATGGGGGAGGCAAGATCCTTGGCCAGGATCTGTAATCCCAGGGGTGACAGGTGGAGGCCATCTCTGGCAAAGCATCGAGGCCTGTTAAACATGTCATCCCAGGCAGACAGATACTGGATCCCCTTGGAAAGACACCAGAAACTAAGCCAATTGTTGACATCCGTTCTTTTTTGTTGGTATTATGGTTTCATTCTTGGTGAAGGCAGGGTGCTGCTTAGGGCTAGGGTCATACCTGCCTGGGACACATACTCTGAGAGCTCAGTCATGTCTCTCTTCATATAGTTTAGGGAGGTACGTCTCAAGTCATTCACACCAGCATAGGTTCATAGGACGATACTAGGCTATTGGCCTGGAGGCCCTTATAAGCCTAGCCAAGAATTTCACCCATGTTCCCACAAAGTTAGCACCTGTTTTCCCTGTCCAACAGGGATATGGGTGGGATCCCAGGAGTATATTTTCTGTTTCCTATCCAGTCGTTCAGGTTCCTCTTAAAGAGGGCTAGTGAGGTACTCTGCTTGACATGAAAAGGAAGTCTATTCCACAGATGGGGGAGTCGTTGGGACACAAATCTATCCCGTGAACAAATTCTATTAATGTCACAGACCAGGTTGAGACCTTTCTTGCGGGTTGTGCGAGTGGAGTTTGACTTGCGGATATGCAGCAACTCCATCAAGGCTGAGTCTGAGATGGGCTTTTATGCCAAACACAGGTCACCTCTGAGCAGTCTGTACAAGACTGAGTAGAAGGACTGGGCTTTTAGCTGTCTGTATAGGATAGGTATTTGAGACCCTGGATTTTCCTGGTCAGGAACCTCTGTGGTC
Organism: Protopterus annectens; assembly: GCF_019279795.1. NCBI lineage: Eukaryota > Metazoa > Chordata > Ceratodontiformes > Protopteridae > Protopterus > Protopterus annectens. The sequence goes on from NC_056738.1 coordinate 61,000,602, forward strand.
TCTTCAGCTGCTGCATGTTCTTGGCAAGGTACATGCCGAAGGCCGCATTGTACTTGATAATGGGTCTGATAAGGGAGGAGTACAGCAGTGTTTGTGACCTCCTAGTTCCTAGATGAAATACCCTTACTTATGATGTGGGCCATGTAGGAAGCCTTCTGTACAACGGAGACAACATGGTGGTCAAAAGTCAAGTTGCTGTCAACCTGGGTGCCCAAGTCCCTCATGACTGATTGCGTCCTTAGTACATTGTTATTAATGTGATAATTAGTGGGGACACTAACCCCAAAGGGTATAATGATGCATTTCTTGGCTTTCAGTTTGAGACCATGCTTCTGGCACCATTAGTTTTGGTTAAGGCCCTCTTGGAGGATGTTCACATCAGTAGGAGAATTTATGACCGTGCCCAACTTGCAGTTATCTGCAAACTCGGTCAGCCACAGACCACTGGTTTTGGCTTGCACCTCAGAAAAAATATATCCCAAACAGTAGAGCCCTGAAGACCAATCCTTGGAGTATGCCTCTTGTTATAGGTCTATTACTAGAGGTGGCTTCCCCTATTTTGACTGAGTGGGTTCTGTCAGTGAGCCAGTTAGTTAACCATCTGGTAACATAGGGTTGATGCCTAGCTGGGAGAGGTTATCTATTTTGCCCGAGTGGGGAATAGTGTTGAAGGCTTTGGCTAGGTCAAGGTAGGTGATTTTTTCCCGCCTCTCCTCAACTAGTTTAGACCAGTATACAGGCTTTGCTGTATTCTGGGCCGTGGTGTAGTTCCTGTGTTGTCCATTGCCTTACTTGGATAGAAGGAAGTTTCTTTGCTCACCAGTGGGAGTAGGGAGCCTTGAGCAGCCTATCTGTCCCTAAAGGAGTGACCTCAGCACAAGAGCTTGTAGTAATTGGTTGTTTTGGACCATTTCTAGCTCTTTTGAAGTTCCCTGTTTAAAATCCGCCTCTGAGCATTTTTTTCTGGCTATACTACTCAGAAACAGCTCCTCGTGGTCCTGCAGAGTGGTCCTAGCAGCAGAGAACTGAGAAAAGCGACTACTTTCCTGATTTAAGTATTTTTTGCTGTTTTTTACCTAAAATACCTTCTCTTGCTTACTTTGAACAAGCTTAAACTGTTTTTTAGCTGTTTGTTGCATTATATATTATCTGCACTTAAAGTTACATTTAGTCGAAAATTGGTTGAAAGTTGTTTGTTTGTTTGTTAAATTTAACTGTTGAGGCTGCCCACTAAAGTGTGCTAGCCTGTGTAACTGATTTATTACTGTTTCCTGCATTTCTGTGTGCTTTCTATCTCAAAAACAAAAAAAAAAAAAAAAATATCCTTGTTTTCCCGCCTCTCCTCGACTAGTTTAGACCAGTATACAGGCTTTGCTGTATTCTGGGCTGTGGTGTAGTTCCTGTGTTGTCCATTGCCTTACTTGGATAGAAGGAAGTTTCTTTGCTCACCAGTGGGAATGGGGAGTCTTGAGCAGCCTATCTGTCCCTAAAGGAGTGACCTCAGCACAAGAGCTTGTAGTAACTGGTTGTTTTGGACCATTTCTAGCTCTTTTGAAGTTCCCTGTTTAAAATCCACGTTTGCGCGGCCTTGCACGATTGTGCGCATAGCGCAGTGCCGATTAAACAAGGTTAAACTTTTTCTGGCTCCGCCAAGTCTGCTCTTCAAATTTTCCCTTAAGAAAGCTCTACTCTTATAATAATCAGTCTACACGCTTTATTATAAGCCTAGCACTTGTTCTCAAAACCTCTCTTCTAAGTAAGCACTCTCAAACTAAAGTAAGCATTGCATCCACCTACCACCCCTGTGAGTACCCACTTCCCTTAAAGGCACAGCACTCCCTTATAATATTCTAGCATGTCGAGTGGTAGATTACTAGCATCCTCTCCGGTTCAGCTGGTTAATCTGGGAATCTTGAGACAATGCTACAGTTGTCTCATGTACACAGACAACCCTCTCCTCCTCCCAACAAACACAAATACATGTGAGAGGTGCAACTATATAGCCAAACTGGAGGCTGAACTCTCTCAGCTCAGGACTGGCAAAACCAGACAGGAGGAGAAGGTAACCACACACACAGCAAACCCAGTACCACATAGACTTACCACAACTGCAAACCAAACACATAATAACACAAAGACATACTCGGAGGCTGTAACAAAAATCTTAACAAAACAACAGAGGCTCCCAAAACAGACACACAAAAATCCACCACCTCAAAACATAACACATGCAACACATACTTCATTAAATCAGTGTGTCAAACAATCACAGCCCTTAAGGCCAAACACCATGCCTGATACACTAGTAATAGGTGACTTTATAGTCAGACACACTGACGTTCCGCTTACCAGGCTGAACAAGGAGAGGGTAATGGTGAGCTGCCTATCGGGAGCTAGGATCCGCCACATAACACACACACTCAGGTCACTCCAAAGCAAATACAAATATGACTCCGTCATTGTCCATGCCGGCGTGAATGACCTGAGATGTACCTCCCTGGACTACATGAAAAGAGACATAGAGGAGCTCTCTGATTATGTAGCCCAGGCTGGTATGACCCTGACCAGCATCTTGCCCTCACCAAGAATGATGCCACAATACAAAGACAAGATGATCAGCTTTAATAATTAGCTCAATTACTGGTATCATTCTAGGGGGATCCAATGTCTGTCTGCTTGGGATGACATGCTGGACACGCCACACTGCTTCGCAAGGGACGGCTTGCATCTGTCACCACTGGGCTTCCGAATATTGGCTAAGGCTCTTGCCACCCCCCCATAGTGCCTTTTTTAGTTAAGGCTCAAAAGACAAACCCACCTCCTTAGAAAACAAAAATGTAAAAAAATTAAGGGTAATGCTGCTCAATGCCAGAAGTCTAAATCTCAAGATGCAGGCTCTCGAAGCACTCCTCAGTATGGAGAACATTGATGTCTGTGCAGTAATTGATACCTGGTTCAAGGCTCCTGAGAGCACCCCAGCGCTACCAGGCTATACCTCGTATCATGCTTCTCGGCCCCAAAACTCGGACCAAACCAAAAAGGGAGGGGGAGTGTCCATATTCATCAAGGACACCCACACCTCCAGGTTAGTGGCAACACATGAAGCATCAGAGACCATCCAGGTGCAACTAACCGTAGGCAAAACTGCTATACAACTGGTAGCATGTTACAGACCACCCTCCCAATCTCAGGAACCCCATTCAGCCTTCCTGAAGACATTGGAGGATATGAATGTCTCACCAAACACCATCATATTGGGAGACTTCAACTACCCTAACATAGACTGGGTGCATTATTCTAGCCCAAACACCCTAGCCCAAAGGTTCCTGGAATTCATAAATTCAAATGCAGTGGAACAGCTAGTCATCTCTCCCACAAGGGGAGATAATATACTAGACCTGATCATCACAAACATGGGGACAAAGTGCTCCACACTGGAAGTATACCCCTCACTAGTGAGATCTGACCACAAACTAATCACCCTGGATATACATATCCCACCTCCACCCCCAACACAAAAGACTACAGTGAAAAACTTCTCAAAAGCCGACTTTACACTTCTTAAAACTGAGATGGTATCCTTTAAGCCCACTGGGCCAGTGGAAACCACATCCCACAATGCTGAATCCTTCACAGATGCTTTCTACAGACATCTCCAAGAATGCATGGATCATGCAATCCCAAATAAAACCAAGACCCTCTCCACCAAGGGCAGGCGTCCTGTCTGGTGGACCCCAGCCATAAACAAATTGTATAACAAAAGAAGGAAGCTACTGCACGACAGAGCAAAATCCCATAAAGAGAAGGCATCTCTGATCAGCACTAGTAGAAAGCTACGTTCTCTCATAAAAACATCCAAGGCCAACTTTAAGAGAAAAATCGCTATGGACACTAAAGATAACCACAAGGCCTTCTTCTGCTATGTTAGAAACCTGGGCGGAAGCCCTCAGATATGCTCAGAGTTAGTTCACAATGACAAAAAATACACTGAACCCACAGATATTGCCAACATTCTGGCAGACAGGTTCAGTGCAAATTTCTCCCCTCCCTCACCCCCAAAAGAAGAAATACTTATCCCAGCTGAATGTAACCTCCCTGTCATCTCAGATGTCCAAATGAGAGCTGCCCTCAGCAAAGCTAAAAACACAGCATCAATGGGACCTGACGGTATCCCGGGTTGCTTGCTACGTGAACTCCAAGAGGAGCTAAACCCGCACATAAAAATGCTATTTAACCTTAGCCTTACTACAGGATATGTACCTGAACACTGGCGTACAGTAACAGTAGTCCCACTCCACAAAGGAGGCACCTCTACAGACCCTGGTAACTACCGCCCCCATAAGCTTAACCAGCCTGGTCTGCAAAGCTATGGAAAGAATCATTATGGAACTCATAAACAGAGACATTGAGGACTTACAGACACTTGATCCCACCCAGTTCGGCTTTGTAAAGGGCAGATCCTGCCTTTTGAACCTGGTTGACTTTTTTGAAACAGTCACTAGAGCCATTGATGAGGGCAAAGCAGTCCATACAGCCTACCTGGACTTGGCTAAAGCTTTCGACACAATAACCCCACTCGGGCATCATAGACAAGCTCAACAGCTTAAATGTAAATCCATATGTCACAAGATGGGTTGCAAACTGGCTAAAGAATAAAACCCATAAAGTCAAAATCGCTGGAGCCATGTCAGACTCAAAGCCAGTCACAAGTGGTGTCCCACAGGTCTCTGTCCTGGGACCCCTCTTGTTCGGCATTTATTTCTCAGATGTGAAAGCAAAGATGGGAGGGTTGTGGCTGACAAAGTTCGCAGATGACTGCAAACTAGGCACCATAGTCGATACACCAGCTGATACATACATCCTACAGAAAGGCCTCACTGAAATGGACAACTGGTGCCCGGAGTCATGGCCTTAAACTAAATGCCAAAAAATGTATAGTCGTCCCCTTTGGGAAAAACAGAGTACCCACAAATTATCACATAGACAGTAACCCACTGAGTATGGAAAAAGTAATCAGAGACTTGTGGACCCAAGTCGATAGTGACCTCGCATTTGACACCCACATTGCCAAAGTGGTTAGAAAGACTTTCTACCTTGCCACCTTATCATGAAGGGATTCACATCCAGGTCAAAGGAGGTCTTTGTACCCCTATACTCCTCCCTTATCAGGCCCATGATTGAGTACAATGCCCCATTTGGTACGTACCTCACCCGGCACTTGCAACAGCTAGAGAGACCCCAAAAGTACCTCACCAAGAGGATCAAGGGTCTCCAACATGTGTCATATGCTGCCAGACTAAAGAAACTCCAGCTCTATTCAGTGGCATACCGCCTACTCAGAGGTGATCTGTGCCTGACGTACAAGGCCATGTCCAATCAGGAATTGAAAGACATGCTCCACCTCAAAAAATCCAAATCCATCAGAACCATGAGAGCTAAAGATTTAAACCTCAGCACAAATATGAATAGGACATGCTGGAGGGACAGATTCATAACTCAGAGGCTTCCCATGCTCTGGAACAGAATCCCAGTTCATGTTAGGCAGAGCCCCTCACTGACTCTCTTCAAGAGAAATCTTGACGAGTGGATGGGAGATCGTAGGTTTACCCCAGGGGTCATCTCTGTGTCACTACTAGACAGAGGCACAGTAAACTAAATCTATTATGTAAGGGGGTCTTCACTGTGTCACTGCTAGACAGAGGCACAGTATTCTAAATCTATTCTGTACACTTTTGTACCATTACATGGGGTGGCGAAAGCCACATCACTATGGCTAGGCTTGTAAATGCCCCAGGGCAAATTGCCTAGTACTAAACTATGAAACTATGTGCACTGTCTTGCCCTCGTCCATGGCTTTGGTGACTGTTTCGAAGAAGGCGACCAAGTTTAACATGCATGATCTTCCCTTTGACAAAATCAAACTGTGTGGGATCAAGCATTTGGCGGTTGCCAATGTCCTTGTTTATAAGGTCCATGATAATGTGTTCCATGGCCTTGCAGATCAGGCTAGTTAGGCTGATGGGCCTATAATTGCCTCAGTCGGATGACAGTGGCTGTCCTCCATTTTGCTGGGACGAAGATGGTGCACAGGCTTTGGTAGAATATGGTGCTTAATGGTGCTGGGAGCTCTTGCCTGAGTTCATGTAGAACACAGCCAGGGATGTTGTTGGGCCCCATGTAGAATGTATTTTTTGCCTTTGAGAGGGCGTTAATAACCTGCTCCCTGGTAATGAGGGGAGGGGGGCAGGTGCTGGGAACGTCCTGGTTTACTGATGGGGGGGGGGGGAGGTGGAGTGAAGTTTTCACTGAACTTGTCTGCCAGCAAGTTGGCTATATCTATGGCGTTTGTGTATGTGGTATTCTTGACAACCAATTCAAAGCAGATTTGGGAGTTGCCTGTGAGATTGCGGATGTATGCAAAGAAGGCTTTGTGATTGTCCTTTAGTGGATGTGGCCAATTTGGACTTAAAGTTAGCCTTAGAAGATTTCACCAGTGACCTTATTTGCTTGTTCAGGTGAAGGAGAGATTGTTTCCAACTTGACACCTGCTCCTTCTTGGTCCTGGACAGCAATTGTTTCCTTTTATTATAGAGTCTGTTGATTGCTGCTGTCCACCAGACAGGTTTCCTCTTCCTTGAAGAAGATGATTTGGTCCTGTCAGGTATTGCTGAGTCCATGCAGTTGTATAGATGCTCATATAGTTTTTTGGTGTAGGCTTGGACATTAGTGCTTGGTTCAGCTGAAGGGATGGTGGCTGTGAAGCTGCTTATACCTGCTCTCAGGAGGTTGTAGTCAGCTTTGGAAAAGTTTATTTGTTTGACCCTGGCAAAGGGGGGGGGTTCAGGGGAGATGGTGACTTCGAAAGTGATTGCTTTATGGTTGGATACTACCAAGGGCTACAGTGGCTACTCATGTTGGTTAGTACTAGGTCCAGGATATTTTCACCTCTTCTGGGGCTGTCGACCAGCTGATCCAATGCATTGGTATTGGTGAAGTCGAGGAATCTCTGGGCGTTTTGTGTTTGAGCTGGAATAGGTTTTCCACTCTATGGTTGTGTAGTTAAAGTTGCCCAGGATCAGGGTAGAGGGATGAATCTTGATGGACTCAAGTAAGACAAGATAGGTGGAGTTTGACCTCCTTAGTCATGATTGGGGATCTGTACCTAGCTATGATTTTGAAAAGGTGTTTTGTCAATAGTTAATTGCACCTGGAGTGTCTCCTGTGCAATGACAGAGTCATACTTGTACCTTTTGTGGAAAGACTTAAGTGCGTGTGTGATGTGACGGTTTCTCGCACCTTACAGACAACTGACTGTGATTTTCTCCTTGGTGGAGACCACAAATTCAGCTGAACCCAGGTCGTCATCTCTTCTCTTGTCAGACCACAGACCAATCTTGTGACCTACACGAGTCAGATTTTGCTTTGGGAGCAGTTTCCACAGGGTCAGAAGTGCAAGACCTTTGGAATTTTTCAGTCAGAACAAAGTACATAATCTTAAAAGATGTTGAATGTGATTCATGCTTTGAAGTCTCTTCATCATCTTTGCTCCCTTAGACCGCTTCATGTGATTACAGACTGTACCACAGTCATGTGGTATATACACAAGCAAGGAGGTACAATGTCATACCCCTTTTTCAGGCTGGCATTGATGGGTTGGATGTTAGCTCTTCAGCATTCCTTACTCCCCACAACCATCTTACATTCTGTTAGAGCAAAACATAGTGGCAGACAAAATGAGCAGGCAGTCCCATATGAATGGAAATTGAATGAGAGAAGCTTCCAGGAATTGTGCCATTTGTGGGTAGCAATTCAAATAGACTTTTTAAAGAAGACAAACGGAACAGGCAACTAAAGTTTTGTTCAAGGGCACCTTGCAGCAAAGCCTGGAAAACAGATACATTTTCATTCCCTTGAAAGGGAATGTTTCTTTGTTTTTCTACCTTTTCCACAGATATCTGGGGTAATTCTGAAGATTCAAAACATTTCCCCAGAAATCATTGTGGTGACCCCTTTTTGACCTAGGCAAGATCTTCCCTTCTTATGAAATTGGCCAAGTGCAATTACCTCAAGCTTCTCAGACTGGATACATAAGACGGGGAGTTTGATACACCCCAGTATCAATCAACTTCATCTGACTGCCTGGATGAGTCAGTTCTAATATCTGTTAGGCAGTTATTTCATGAAGATGTGCAGTAAATACTAAAGGAGGCAAGGAAACCTGCTACTAGAAAATCCTGTATTAGTAAATGGAAGTGATTTTTCTAGTTGGTGCCAAACTAATAACCAAGGGACGTATCAGAGATTTTGAACCACTGTGGCTCAAATATTTGTGTGAGCCACTTTCTGCTGGCCTCACTTATTCTAGGTTCTTCTAGTGGCTGTTTCAGCATATCTGCCCATGGATCCTCCTCTTACTTCTCTGTTTGTTGCAAAACAGTTTCTGAATGGAGTTTTATACCTGAGACCTCCGTAAACAGGTTGATCCTCCTTGGGCTCTCAACTGTGTGCAGGAGAAATTGACTGTCACCTTTTGAACTTGCTTATCTAACTGATTTAAGGTTCTTGACTTGAAAAACTGTACTCATCATAGCTTTGACCTCTGCAAGAAGAGTATCTGAGTAGCAGAGGCTCATGGTGGGTGAACTGTATCTGACTTTCTGCTGATATATGGTATCTTTGAGAGAGAAAAAAACTCATTCATGCCCATAGTGGTTTTAGAGATTATTCTAAATCAAGTAATCGGTCTTCCAGTTTTCTACTCTTAACCTAAAACAACAGGGAGAAAGGATTCTGGATACTCTAGTCATGCATAGGCAGCTTGAGTACTGTCCTGATAGAACTAAGCCCTTTATAAAAGCTGACCAGCTTTTTATTTCTTATCTAGGGTCAAAAAAGGGGCACCTTGTGTTTTAAACTGACAATTCTCAGGTGGTCACTGTCAGCTATTGTTTTGTTATTCCCACTATGGCAAGTCCATTCCTGATAGTATTAAGGCACATTCACTAGAACCTTGTCTTCTTTGATAGCATACTGAAAAGAGTGGACATGGTCCTCTATACATACGTACTTTTTACAAGCATTACATACAAGATTCCTTTTCTAGGTCCAGGTTGAGTTTTGCTGTGACTGTTCTCCAGAGACTGCAAAGATATATGTCCTTCCTCCTCCCAGGTTGGATATGCTGTAGTAATCAATCCATATAGCCTAAGGGCTACTGCAGCAGTGGGATTGATAAACATAGTACTGTTGTGCAAGTTGCACTTACCATAATTGTAGATGTTCAAATTCCTCACTGCTGTGAGCTACAGAGCTAAGTGTCTGCGAATCAGCTCCCCCCATCACCCTGTTCTAGTGGTGTTCTTAAACACAGTGTATCTGTTCACCTGTGAGACATGGAAGAGCTCTTTGATCATGTAGCCCAGGCGGGTATGACCCTGACTAGCATCCTGCCCTCACCAAGAATGATATGGCAGTATAAAGAAAAAAATATCAATTTCAACAATTGGCCAAGCTTCTGGTGTCATTCATAGGGGATCCAGTGTCTGTTAGCCTGGGACGATATGCTCGACAAGCCTTGTTGCTTCACAAGAGACTGCTTGCACCTGTCACCCCTAGGCTTTGGAATATTGGCCAAGGCTCTTGCTGCCCCCATAGTGCCTTTTTTTAGGCAAGGCTCAAAAGTCAAACCCACCTCCATAAACAGCACAAATAAAGAAAATGAGGGTTATGCTACTCAACGCCAGGAGTTTAAATCTCAAAATGCACACACTCGAAGCACTCCTCAGTATGGAGAACGTCGACATCTGTGCAGTAACTGAAACCTGGTTCAAGGCTCCACAGAGCACCCCAGCACTACCAGGCTACAACTCATACCACACATTTCGGCCAGAGAACATGGACCGAAACACAAAAGGAGGAGGTTGTATCCATATTCATCAAGGATTCCTACACCTCCAGGTTAGTGGCACAGCATGATACCTCCGAGATCATCCATGTGCAACTAATATCAGGCAAATCTGTAATGCAAATTGTGGCCTGCTACAGATCACCCTCCATGACCCAGGACCACCACTCTGCCTTTCTGGAGACAGTGGAAAACATGAAGGTCCTACCGAACACTCTGATATTGGGCGATTTCAATTACCCTACCATTAACTGGGAAACTACTCAACTCAAATGCCCTGGATCAGCTGGTAAACTCCCCTACCAGAGGTGAAAACATATTGGACCTGGTCATCACCAACATGGGCGACAGGTGTTCCACACCGGAGGTCAACCCATCACTGGTTAGATCAGACCATAAACTAATCACTCTGGATGTCCACACCACACCACCACCTCCAACCAAGGAAACCACTGTGAAAAACTTTTCTATAGCAAACTTCACCTTACTTAAGACAGAGGTGGTAAGTTTCACAGCCCCCATGCTGAAGGATAACAGTGTCCAAGATGCAGGAACCTTTACAAATGCACTCTATGAGCACCTACAAGGATGCATGGATCGTGCCATCCCTAGCAAAACCAAGACTCACTCCCCTAAGAGAAGGAAACCAATCTAGTTGGAGCCCTGCCATAAACAGGCTATACAATAGGAGAAGGAAACTAGTTCAGAAAAAAAAGCAAATCCCAAGAAGGAAAGACATCCATGATCAGTATCAGTAAGAAACTAAGGTCCCTCATAAAATCCTCCAAGGCTAACTTCGAAAGAAAAATAACCAAGCATTTGAAAGATAACCACAAAGCCTTCTTTAGCTATGCCAAGAATCTAAGTGGCAACTTGCAGATATGCTCTGAGCTAGTGCAAAATAGCACAAAATATACTGAACCCACTGATATTGCCATCATCCTGGCAGATAGATTCAGTGCAAACATCACCCCTTTCTCACCCCCAAAAGGCCCCACAACAATACCGGAAAATTGTAGTGTCCCGGAAATCACAGATGCACAGGTGAAAACAGCCCTTTTAAAAGCCAATAGCACAGCATCGATGGGGCCATATGGTGTCCCAGGCTGCATCTTGCACGAACTACAGAATGAACTAACCTCCCACCTAAACACACTGTTCAACCTCAGCCTGTCCACAGGCTACGTGCCCATAGAATGGTGCACATCAATGGTTATTCCGCTCCACAAAGGAGGGGCCACAACTGACCCTGGTAACTATCGCCCCATAAGCCTGACTAGCCTGGTCTGCAAGGCTATGGAGCGCATCATCATGGAACTCATTAACAAAGACATTGGGAACCTCCAAACACTTGACCCGACTCAGTTCGGCTTGTTAATGGCTGATCATGACTACTAAACCTGGTTGACTTCTTCGAGACAGTCACCAAGGCCATAGATGAGAGGAAGGTAGTTCACACAGCCTACCTTGACCTCGCCAAGGCTTTTGACATCATTCCCCACTCTGGAATTATAGTAAAACTCACCAGCCTGAACATAAACCCCTACGTCATGAGATTGGTTGCCAACTGGCTTACAGACAGAACTCAAACGGTAAGAAAAGCGGGCTCCAGGTCTGACTCTAAACCAGTCACAAGTGGTGTCCCACAAGGCTCGGTCCTGGGAACCCTACTGTTCGGCATATACTTCTCAGAGGTACAGGCAAACACAGGAGGACTATGGCTAACCAAGTTCGCTGATGACTACAAACTGGGAGCCATAATTGGCTCTCTGGCTGACATGGACATTCTCCAAAAGGGCCTTACTGAGATGAACACCTGGTGTCAAAGTCATGGTCTCAAGCTAAATGCCAAAAAATGCATAGTCATCCCATTTGGGAAAACCAAAACAACCATGAATTACCACATAGGTGGCAGCCCCCTTAATACATAAGAGATAATAAGATATCTGGGGACCCAGGTAGATAGTAATCTCTCCTTTGACAATAATATTGCCAAAGTAGTTAGGAAATCCTTCTATGTAGCCCATCTAATTACTGAAAGGTTCGCATCTAGAAATAAAGAGGTTATAGTGCCACTCTACTCGTGCCCCATTTGGGATGCACCTCACAAGACACTTCCAACAGCTGGAAAGACCACAAAAGTACCTCACCAAGAGGATTACTGGCCTCAAACATATGTCCTATGCAGCCTGACTGGAAAAACTCCAGCTGTACTCAGTGGCATGTCGCTTACTCAGAGGTGATCTCTGCCTGACTTACAAAGCCATGTCCAACTCAGAATTGATGGACATACTCCACCTAAATAAATCCAAGTCACTGCGAGCCACTCGCTCTAGTGAGCTAAACCTCACCACAACAATAAATAGAACATGCTGGAGGGATAGATTCTTGTCACAGAGACTCCCTATGCTTTGGAATAAAATTCCTAAGTACATTAGGCAGAGCCCCTCACTAACACTCTTCAAGCGAAACCTTGACGAGTGGATGGGTAACAGAAAATACACCCCTGGTATCACTTCATTGGCTCTTCTTGACAGAGGCTCAGTTAATTAATCAATGGGGTGGTGAATGCTGACACTCTGGTTAGGCTTATAAATGCCCTCAGGCAGATAGCCTAGTACCTACCTATGAACCTATGTTATTGTCAACTTCCTTATGATGATCTGACAACATAATTCCCTTCCTGTCCTTGTTTACTGGTTGTCCTCATTAAACGTATAAGAATTGTTTTGCAAAGTCTCACTTCTTAACCTGTTTAAATACATTTGCCCTCCTGTTGTATTCAATAGAGCTAGAATACAGAGTATTCAGTAAATCAGTCTTTGTGGTTCTTTTAAACTTGGTGGCTGTTGAGTTGCTTACTGTTGCTATACATTTGTTTTTGGTAGCTCTTTATGGTCTCCTCTTATCTGCTAATACTAGTGAGTACTAGAGGATCAAATTGTCCTCCCCTTTGAGCTTAACACCCTCTCCTGTATATATCCTATCTGCTTAGTGCTTAATGTTCTTTACTTGAAGAGATATCCAGGCACTGGAAAAGATAGGTTAGTCTGTTAGTTTCACCTCTTTTGCCAGCTTTTTAGCACAAGGTCACCTTTGACAGTTTACAAACTGCCTTATGATTGCAGATGATAAACTTCTACTCAACACTAATAATTCCATTTCTGAGAGATATAATTACCTGCTTAATCTGGAGGCTTCCCTCTCACCTGTAAGCTTTCCATCTTTTTTTTTTTTTTAAGCTTGCTCCACAATTTTTCTCTAATCACTCCAAAATGTCTTAGGCTGAGGCTGTAAAACAATCACTTCCAGAGCCTCCTGGAAATATGAAGATTGTCCAAGCAAAAATCAGACCACTCATCCAGCTCTTGCATACTTCCAATAAAACCATGAGTGTAAAACGCTGCAAATCCGTCACTTTTAACCACAGTAAAATGTTTTGGTGATTGATGACTCATCTGAAAGTGCTTGTGTAATTTATGCAATAAAAACTACATTGGATATACACCCTGTACGCTGACACAGCCGTTTTTCTTGGATTTTGGTTTAGACTTTACGGTTTGTTTTTCCACTCATTTTATTATAAATTGTGACCTTCCTTAAACTCCCAAAAGCTTGCAGTAAACCCCACTGAATTTTAAGGATTACAAATATGCCAACCTCAACCTACTCTGTAATGAAATATCAAAATTCACTCATGACTGCACCTCCTGACCTTAATACAGCAGCAAGCTTCATTGAGGAATTCTACACCCATTTGGAAAAATGCATAGAGCTTGTAGTCCCTACAAGAACCCAGTAATCTCAGGCCATTCAAAAGTAAACTACCTGGGTGGTCCATCACAATAAATAAATTGTACAACAAAAGAAAGAAACTCTTTAAGTTAAATCAGTAGATCTAAAACTCTTCTTCTCAATAATATTAAAAGACTTAGGTTCATAGGTTCATACTAGGCTATCTGCCCTAGGGCATTTATAAGCCTAGCCAGAATGTGTTTGGCTTTCGCCACCCATTTTAAATTTATTTTGCTATGCCCTTTTTCGAGGTTAGTATACTGTGCCTCTGTTTAACAGTGACACAGAAGTGATACCCGGGGTAAACCTACGATCTCCCATCCACTCATCAAGATTCCTCTTGAAGAGAGTCAATGAGGGACTTTGCCTAACCTGTACTGTGATTTTATTCCAGAGTGAAGGGAGCCTCTGGGTTATGAATCTGTCCCTCCAGCATGTCGGTGCTGAGGTTCAAGTCTCTTGAGCACGTAGCTCGATGGGATTTGGATTTTCTGAGGTGCAGCATGTCCATTAATTCCGGGTTGGACATGGCTTTATACGTCAGGCACAGATCGCCTCTCAACAGGCAGTATGCCACTGAGTAGAGCTGGAGTTTCTTTAACCGGGCAGCATATGGCATCTGTTTGAGCCCTTTGATCCTCTTGGTGAGGTACTTTTGGGGTCTTTCCAGTTGCTGCAGGTGTCTGGTAAGGTACATCCCAAAAGGGGCATTGTACTCAATTATGGGCCTGATGAGGGATGAGTAAAGAGGCACGATGACCTCCCCTGATCTAGATGTGAATCCCTTCATGATTACCAAAAACAGGAAACCACTGTCATGTACACTAAATGAATATGCAAACTTATATAAGAAATGACCAGCCAGTAACCAGAAAAACTTTTTTAAATTCTCTGTCTCGGCAAAAAGCCTTCAAGGAGTAAAACATTACAAAATCACCTGCCTTATATACACGTATAATTAAAACAAGTAACACTTCATTAAACAATTAAATAAAAAATTTCCAGTTACACTCTAAATGTATTTATTATATATAATATGGTGGATGAATTTGTATCTCATTTGCAACAAAATATATTTAGTCTGGAATTCAGTGGATAAAAAGGTCTCCTTCCTAGAGATAATGGATATTAGTGATGGGAAAAATATTTGAACATCAATACATAGGAAATTTGAAGAAGGCATTTGGTATTTACAAGTACAGAGTTGCTATCCACCACATACTCTTCAGGCCCTACCATATGGTGAGTTTTTGAGAATGCATAGGCTCTGCAATAATGATTTGGATTTTAAAGCAGAAATCGAGAGAACCATCAATATGTTTAGATATAGAGGCTATAATGGGGAAGTACTAGATAAATGTTGGGATAGGTTTTTGGCTGAGTGTAGGAATGCAGGACATAAGAGGTGGATGCAAGATGTCAAATGTAAAAAGGGAGAAAAAATATATTTTGTTACCACATGTAGTATTTTTAGTTTTAAATTAGTAGCATTGATTAAACACTATTGGGGTTATTTGACATCTTTAAGAGATTTTTCCCAATGGAGGAGTCAGATGCCCATGGTATCATACAGAAAAGGAAGAAGCATTAAAAGATTTTTTAGTTTGTGGAAAATTTACTACCCCCTCTATTGTTATTTCAGGGGCTATGACAGATTATGGCACTGTGCCCTGTGGGAAATGTAAAGCTTGTAAGTACATAGTAAAGAGCTTTTTGAAAATTAATGTTTTTGGTGTTAGGGTGCGCAAGGTCAATTTGGGTCTGATACAAAAGGTATTGTATATGTCCTAAAATGGCCTCTTAATAAATTTTATGTGGGGGAGAGTAAAAGACCTTTTAAAGTTAGGTTGTTAGAACATGGAAGAGACATTATTAATGGTAAAAAGGAAAGCTCATATAGCTGAACATTTTTGACAAGTTCCACAGGGGGGAAGGTATAGGTTTACAGGGTGCAGTTTTGGAAAAGGTGGATGTTGGCCAATATGATCATGTGTCTATAAAGAATAAGTTATTATTCAAAGAATCAGTATATATTTTAAAATTTAATACTCTAGCCCCTAAGGGGGTTAAATTTAGAGCATAACTGGATATTTTTTATTTAATCTTCTAATGAAGTGTTAATTGTTATAATTAAATTTGTGTATAAGGCAGGTGATTTTGTAATGTTTTATTCCTTGAAGGCTTTTTGCCGAGACGTTGGATTAGTGTTTCTGGTTACTGGCTGGTCGTTTTTATTTTATTTTACTTTTGTGACTGTTGGTTAGTAGTGCAGCAGAATACACAAACTTAGACTGGTTTCTCAAACCAAAGATAATTTAAAAAAACTAAAAAAAATAAACTTTTTTTAGCAATGTTAAAAATCTAAAAAAAAAAAAAAAATGCCCTACATTGCTCAGAATGTATTCATAATGGGGCCTCCTATTCTGACCCAACTGACATTGCTAATATTGTTGAGAACAAATTTAGTGCCAACTTCACCCCAAAACCTTTATTCATATCTGCAAAATATCTGAATCTTTTATTCCAGCAGTTCTCCCTAAAGATCATTTACTGAAAGTGCTGACCAAAAATACTTCCTCTATAGGACCTGACAACATCCCTGATCACTTAATTAATAGTGTTAAATTGCCCTTGTAGAAACACTCCTGAAACTATTTAACTTAAGTTTGGCTGCTGGATTTTTTCTCTGATGAGTGGCACACAGCATTGGTTGTGCCCATCCATAAAAGTGGTTTTACAACTGACCAGAGTAAATGCAGACCGATGTGCAAAGTCATGGAATGTCCAAAGGACAGAAAAAACTACTGAAATAGAAAAAAAAGCAAGTGGAGTGGTAGGAGAAAGCTGGAAAAAGCTAATACAAATCACGTATTGCTACTGCAACGAATCCTTTAATGTGGTAAGCGCTTTCAGTGGTACAAATGTTCCACCTTCATCAGACCAAGAACAACGTGTAACAAATACATATATATACTCTTGTTACTCAATAAATTATCAAATTACTCTATAAGTCAATCAATTAACCAATAAAATAAAAATACAGTATTTAAATAAATAGTAATAAAACCTATTCTCACAAGTAACATACACTATTACAATGCTATGAACCATACTAAACTCACAAACCTTTAAAAATATATCTCAAGAAAAATTACAAAATTAATGCTACTAGGGCTTACTTAAAAAATCTACAATGGTCACTATTACATTTAATAACCTCAATAGGAGTGGCACACAAAGATGAATTGATGATTAAATAAAATACAAAACCTATATTTATGTTTTATACATATGTTATACAAATATAAATGTAAAGGTTATGTCATATGAATTTATGTAGTCAGATAAAATAAATTAAAATACATATGATAACTGCATGCTTGTCAGGAACAAATATCTAAACATTATTATAATACTGTATAAATAAGGATCAATCTATGAATATAATTCACTATATGTGTGTGAAAACCAGTTGATACTGCATACCATAAATGGAACATCAAATTTATATTCTGTTATGTTAATAACCTAATGTATAAAATTAATGTTTTATCTATTTAATGCTTTCAATTTTAAAACACTTTTAATAGACACATATTCATTTAGACCGGGGAAAATATATGCTGCCGTTTTAATTTGCCAATACAACTCATTTTGTTCTAGTAAAAGTTGCCAGGGCCCCCCTCTCGGGTCTAAAGATATTTGATGTACAACTAGAAGTAAAAATTCATGAGTTGGAAATTGCAAAATATGTCTTGCAAGAGCATTATTAACATCCCCTTTACTAACTGCATAGTAATGCTCATATATTCTCTGTCTTAGTTTCCGCTCGGTCTTCCCTATATAAAATGAGGGACAAACTTGACAGCAAGCTGCGTACACAACAGCTTTGGACTCACAATTAAAAGAGCCATTAATTGTGTACTCCTTGTGGTTAATGTTAATAATGGTAGTCACTTGGATGTACTTACATTGTGTGCAATGCCCACATTTGCGCATACCTTTATATGTCTGTTGATTCATTCCTAGATTATCTTTGTTATACTTTTCCAACATATTCTTAAGATTCAGACCCCTCCTAAAAGTAAAGTGGGGTCTGATACCTAACTTAGTGCAGATAGATGGTTCTTCCAAAATTACTGCCCAGTTTTTAATAAAATCTCCTTGACTCTTGTAGTAGCAGATGAAAAAGTAGACAGGAAACTGAGATGTAATGGTGTGTCTACATCAACAATTGTATCATTCTGTCGTGCAACTTGACTAGTGTTAATAGCAACATCATCCATACGAGCTCTACTGGACAAAATAGGTTTAAACAAACCCATTGATGTCTTATTTTTTACTTCTGTTAGTATCTCAAGAAGTAATTTAATAGGGTACCCCCTACTCATGAACATGGACTTTAACTTATCACATTCCAAGTCAAAATCTACATCTTCAGTGACCATCCTTGCAGCCCTCACCATCTGACCTTTAACAGCTGCTTTTTTCTGATGGTGAGGGTGTTCACTAGTGTAATACAAGAAAGCATTAGAGTAGGTAGGTTTCCTATAAATGGAAGCTTTATACTGCTTGTTATACCTATCATTACTCAGTTGCACATCCAGATATGTTATACCATCAATCCCTACTTCATAAGCAAATTCAAGAAAATCGGTTTTGTTTGTGATGCGCTGTATAAATCCTTCAATCAAATTAATGTCACCCTGCCATACCAGGCACATGTCATCCTGGTATCTGGTGTACCGTAACACATTTTCTTGAAATTCACTATCAGAAAACAAGAAATTATGTTCCCAATATGCCATGACACTATTAGCGAAACTAGCGCCACAGGGAGACCCCATGGCCACCCCCTTGTTCTGCAAGAAAATGTTTTTGTCGAACATGATATAATTGTTAGACAAAATCAGATCTAAAAGAGTTTCAGTCAAACATATTTTATCATGATCTGCGCTCTTAAACAACATGAATGCTCTCACCCATTCTATGCCCAGTTGGTGAGGGATTACCGTGTATAAATCTTTTACATCAATCGTAACAAAAATGTTGTTGTCCTTATACTCCAAGTTGTTAATATTATCTAAGAAACTCCATGAGTCACGACATATTTGTGTTTCCTGATTGATAAGTGGTTTGAGAATGCTATCAACCAACTTTGCACAGGCAAATGTACTTGAACCCCTACCGTCAACAATAGGTCTAAATGGGGGGTCCTTAATATCCTTATGTAGTTTAGGGGCATCGAAGATACTGGGGATTCTAGGTGCTGACATTGAGAGGTACTGAAAGGTGTCTATGTCAATAGACCCTTCTAGAAATAAATCATCAAGGGAACTTCTGATATAACGGTATGCAGTGTGGACCTGATTTAAACTAGCAGGAGTGTATGCCTCAGAATCCATATGTTCACGCATCTTACTAATGTAAGTAGACTGATTCATGAACACCATACCCCCTCCCTTGTCCGGTTTCATCACTCTAATGCCACAGTTGTTTATCAAATCTGTATATTGTTTCTCCTCAATGGTGATATTAGTGTGGAATGTTTTTACATGGGCATTTTGATCTGATAATCTTCTTAAATCTATCTCACACATTTTTTTCAAATGACATTAATATAGGAACAAGGGGGGGGGGTTAAACAGACTAGAAACCCTTAAAGAATTCACAAGTGTAGAGTTAGTTCCCATAAGAACCGCTAAATTCAATTTGCGAACGTACATTTTGAGATCAACAATCATTTTAACAAAATTAGTTTGTTGATGTGGAACAAAAGAAAGACCCTTAGCAAAAAAATCAACCATATTTTGATCAACCGTTAAGGCAGAATAGTTGAAAATTTTAAAGTCATTATGTGTGCTCAATAAAATATTCGGCTCATGAGGTGCAGTTGGTGTTATCTCCTCCTCTTGTTCCTCCAGTTCCCCTGCTGTCTTGGGTTCGGCTGATTGTTCAAATTGTTGTGATTTATTTCCCTGTCCACTTGAAAAACCTGGTTGTTATGTGATGGACTAGGACCATTACCATCATTCACCCGCTGATAATTAGATTGTGATTGGTTGTTTCTGATTCTTTCACTTCTACGCAATGGTTCTTCAAAATGGGAATTAGAATTAGTAACCTCATTGGAACCACTATTATTGTTAAAACTATGAACATTTTCAGACCTAGAACCCATGCTGTCTTGAATAGCATTCATGTGTGTAACTGGAGGGGGGGCAGGGTATGCCTTGTTTTGGGCATATGCTAGTACATCTCTATCAATTTTTTTCTTTTTAGTTGCTACCAATTTGTTAATGGTAGCATCAATACTTGAATAAATCCTACAATAGTCATATTTGTACTGTCCAAAGCTATGGTCCCCACAAATAGAGTGTTCCAATATTTCAAGTTCAGTTTTAATGGTAGCAATTTCAGTATTATAAAAATTAACCAGAGCTTTAATAAACTCAGCCACTTGCCTATCAAATAATGCCAAGAGTTCCATATGGAATGCAGATTCAGCAATTAATCCCGCAGGGTATCGCCACTATCTGAGCCCTTTAGGGATAATTTTCTTATCTAAACATTCAGTTAAGTAAGCAACCTCAAGCTGAAGTTTACGACATTTAAAAAGCTTTTGATCAAATGAGTTAAGCAAAACTGTTATGCTACTCACATCACGACGTTGATTAAGTCCACTCTGGTCGTTTACTGTGTTAACAAAAAAATCCTTGTGTTCCAAGAAACCAGCCATGCTAGGGATGCTATTATCAGCGTTAGCTGCATTGTTACCAGTAGAACGCTCCCCTACTGCGTTAGTTTCTTGCCTAGGAACGATATTAGCTTCCTGTGCGCCTTCTCTAATGTTTCCTGAAGGCAAACAAAGCTGTACATCGCTAGTACGAGGAGTAGCATGCCCTTGACCTAGCACACCTGCCAGACCTGAAGTATTAAGCATTCTTGTGCCATGTTCAAATTTTTGGGAAAGCGCCTCTACTTTCCCAAGAAGCATGTTAACCAATACAGTCAAATTACCAACAGCATTCGCTTCGCTGGAGTCTTTACTGTTACCCATAGCAGCATTAATGTCATCAGATGGTAACGTAAACAGTGGTTGCGACCCGCTTTCACCATCTCCACTCCCACTCGCCATAATGTCAAACGAAATGGCCAAAGGACAGAAAAAACTACTGAAATAGAAAAAAAGCAAGTGGAGTGGTAGGAGAAAGCTGGAAAAAGCTAATACAAATCACATATTGCTACTGCAACAAATCCTTTAATGTGGTAAGCGCTTTCAGTGGTACAAATGTTCCACCTTCATCAGACCAAGAACAACGTGTAACAAATACATATATATACTCTTGTTACTCAATAAATTATCAAATTACTCTATAAGTCAATCAGTTAACCAATAAAATAAAAATACAGTATTTAAATAAATAGTAATAAAACCTATTCTCACAAGTAACATACACTATTACAATGCTATGAACCATACTAAACTCACAAACCTTTAAAATTATATAATATATAAAAACCAATATAAATGTAATATTGACCATTGTAGATTTTTTAAGTAAGCCCTAGTAGCATTCATTTTGTAATTTTTCTTGAGATATATTTTTAAAGGTTTATGAGTTTAGTATGGTTCATAGCATTGTAATAGTGTATGTTACTTGTGAGAATAGGTTTTATTACTATTTATTTAAATACTGTATTTTTATTTTATTGGTTAATTGATTGACAGAGTAATTTGATAATTAATTGATAATTAATTGAGTAACAAGAGTATATATATATATGTATTTGTTGCATGTTGTTCTTGGTCTGATGAAGGTGGAAAATTTGTACCACTGAAAGCGCTTACCACATTAAAGGATTAGTTGCAGTAGCAATACGTGATTTGTATTAGCTTTTTCCAAAGTCATGGAATGTATTGTAACTGATCTTATAGACTATAATTTCAAGAATCTTGTTAGATTTGACCCCCAGCTGTTTGATTTTGTGCATGGCATGTCCTGCGTATTTAGTATGGTAAAGTTCTTTGAAAGTGTTACTGACTCTGCAGATGGTGAGCATGCAGTGTGTGTGCCATATCTATGCTTGACCAAGGCCTTTGATTCCTCTTGTTGGCATTATGCAAAAGTTAAATGCTTAAAAAATTGACCTGCATAAAGTAAGATGAATGGCAAATTGGCTGAAAGAGGGAGCCCACATGGAAGTTATGAAAATGACCAGCATTGTCTCCCACTGCTCTGTGCTGGGACCTCTCCTTTTTGGCATTTACTTCTTAGACTGCCAGGCAGAGAGCCAAGAGCTGTGGCTAACAAAGTTTGCAGTGGATTGTTGGCCATCATGTAACAGTGATTGTCAGGAAGTACTTTTATTTAGCGCAGCTAATCACCAAAAGAATATCATCAAGATGTAAAGAAATGATCACTTCCTTATACTTGATAAGGCCAATTATTAAGTACACTGCCCTGTTTAGTATGTATATCACTAAACATAACAGAATTAGAAAGATTTCAATGGTTCCTAACTAAAAAGATCACAGGCCTAAAGTTAATGAGCTACTATGTGAGGCTGGAAGCTATATCATTTTGTTTATTGTTTTGTAGACTTTTGATAGGAGATCTCTGTCTTGCTTACCACACCATTAGAAACCAGATTGCAGTGGTCCTCCTGTTTTTCCACAAGTTCAGTATCTCCACTAATACAAGAAACAAGGACCTAAATCCTCAGCATGGTGGAGGGGCATGTTTATAACCCAACACCCCCCAAATCTCTGGCATATACTTTCCCTGCATGTTATGTAGTGCAACTGTATTTTTCTTTTAAATGTAGATGACTGGATGGGTATCCATAAATGTAATCCAGGACTGACCAGTACGACTGTTCTGGGGAAAGGATGTGTGGCCCGAAGGAGGGTACTGGAATGGAAAGAATGATCATGACACTTAGTGGCCTTGGGATATCTTTGAATCTAGGAAGTAGTTGGTAAGGACCTCAAGTCTTCAGCCTCACCAGGAAGTTAAGTAAAACACCTTAAGTAGGAAGCAAAGGTGGAGTAATACATGTTCATACTGTCATGTATATGAGGACTTGTGCCTTAATTGTTACTGTGTCTGATTAGAGAACCTGAGGGTTACATATACAATCTGCTTTTAAAGAGCTGTTTGTGGTCTGCCCTGAATGAAAGTGAGAATGGTGCCAGGGAGGTTTGATGGACTAGCATGAAGAACAGGTAGGGTGTAGGTAGGGGTATATAAAGTGTTTCTGCACGTGTCTTATTTTATATATTTATGACTGATTATCTCATGACAGAAGTAGATGGCTAGGGTTCCTTGCAGGCTAGTCTTTATAACTGCACATTGTTTGTTATGGCATTAACACTTTGCCACATGTCTGCATTGATTTTCTTTTTCAGGTTTTCCTTGGACCATTAATTCTTTTTTAATTATATTATGCTGATTAGGTTAGGTCCAGCTGTATAGAGCCTGTTTTTAGTGCCGAATCTGAGATTATGTTCTAAAAACAATTAAGTATGCATGAAAGATACATAGTTACAAAAAGAAACCTCTGTGGTATCCCTCAAAGTCTCAGAAAACCCAGTATGCAACCTATACTCGATCAAAAACAAACCAAGCAGAAACTTTTCAGTGTGGAAGGTGTGATGTTAACTCCTTGAATTATGTTCTGTACCGCGGTGGTGCAGCAGTAGCGTTGTTGCCTCACAGCAAGAGGTTCTCCCATTCGATTCTCTGCTGGAGTGCGGGGAGTGCCTTCTGTGTGGAGTCTGCATGTCCTCCCTGTGGTTGGGTGGGCATTCGAAAGACATGCATAAATGGGCAAGCCTCCATTGAAGGTTGAACGTCGAGCTGGCACCTCGGTGTTTGTGAAAATCTACTGCCAATCATTAGCGGACCAGAGTTCGGCTGTGGCGACCCCTAACTGGGAAAAGCCGAAAAGACAAACAACAAAAAACCTTGTTCACTAATAAAAATCAAACTGTAAAATACATACTACAAAATAATAAAATAAAAATAGTAGGTAGTCCACAGTTGTGTTAAAAATGGAATATCCTTTATTGAAACACACAAACAAGAGATCCTAGTTGAGTATAATGAAAATCATTAAAGACATTCAGTATTTATATATATTATATAATCGGGTTATTTGGAGCAAGGGAGTGGTTACAGAGGATGGTTCTGTTAAGAGCAATAAAACCATTAAACTCATTCCTTTACCTAAATCCCCCTTCCTCCTTAACACCATAGTGTAAACTGAGACTGTGCTACCTTAGAACTGAAACTAAAAAGCTAGAGACAAATTAAAATCTATAATGTAAGAACCGCTTATTATGGCTAACCTACTAATCCAAACTTTATTAATTAAGAAACCAACTCACTAACAAAATGGCTAACTAATTAACTAACTCACTAACAAAATGACTAATTAACAAAAAGATCTGCCACTAGACATTTATCAGGATAAATAAACTGAAACGCATTTAACAAAGATCGCTTTCGTACCAAATACATACTTCATCAATTTTGTTTGTAAAAAAACATAGCATTAATAAACGTGTATAAATCTACAAGTGAACACCTGAGTAGGCCGAAAATCATAGCTATAATTGCTAAGGTGGAAATACAGTGAAAATTAAAACATTAAGGCCCTGGGGATCTGTTCAAGTGTGACATCTAACTGAGAAAGCACTTAGTTTAAATGAGTAAAAGTATCAGGAAAAACAGCACCAATACCTGTTATTTTCATTGTAAAATATTTACAGTGTTTGATATTTGTTTATAACAATATTAGCATGTATTATCAGCATTAATCAGTCCCATATCAGTCTTTTAATACTATTTAAACAAGTTTGGCAGCTTTCTAAGTTCTAGTATGCTTTTTATGGAGCAATAGTAATTAAGCCCCAGTTTTCTAAAAGAGTTCAGTTTCAGCTGCCACAGTAATTCATGTTTTTCTAAAAGATTAGGGATGTCTCCTTTCAGTTCCGAAAAAGTCCACGCGATCAATAATTTGAAATTTAAAGCCACTGTGTCTTTTGTGAAGTTGCAGATGCTGAGCCAGTGCATTATTTTTGCACTTAACTGTAATTTCAGAAAGATGGCCAGAAATCCTTCTTTTAAGTCGGTTGAGGATTTTCTCCACATAAAATGTTTCACAGTCATTGCAGCTTGCCCTGTAAACCACCTGCATTGAGTTATAGTGACCTCCTGCGTTGGTTTTAATCTGTTTCTTTGGTACTTTCATATTATCGCAACCAGATTAGTAAGCAGCTCTAATTCTCATTGTTATCACAAAACTAATTTATCTTGTACTGAAAAAGGGTGTGTAAACTCCTACGTACTGTTTCTGAAACTGGTGTTGGCTGGCATGTGAGGTTTAAGTTATTATAAACCTTTTTGTGTGTGTGTGTGTGTGTGTGTGTCAGTGTGTGTGTGTCAGTGTGTGTGTGTGTGTGTGTGTTTGTAAAGCATATGTTTACGGCTCTACTTCATGCAGTGTTCGTAGAACATTTTCATCAACAGAAAATGCTGCCTTTGAATTTGACATCGCTTGTTAGTCAAATCTTTGAAACTGCTGTTGTCCGCCATGTGAGTTTCGGTTATAAACCTTTCTGTGTGTGTAAACCATATGTATAGGGCTGTACTTCATGCAATGTTCGTACAAAATTTTGATCAGCATTATATGCTGCGTTTGAATATCGCATCGCTTGTTAGCCATGTCAACTGGAAGGGTAGGAAATAAGACAAAATAGTCAGCCAGAGTATGATTCAGCTCCAACTACTTCTGTTGAAAGTCCTTTAAGAACCTCTGTAACACAGGTCGGCCAGTACTTATGTGAAACATTTAAGAAGTTATTTGCAAACAACTCGTAGTAGCTAATCCAAGCCCGCTAGCTGTACAATAAAGGGTATCCTCCTCGAACTCTCCGAAAATAGCAAAAACACACTCCGAACAGCTCAAGAAATGTATTTAAAATGGTCACGAACCACGTAGTCACCAAAAAGAGGTTTATTGAAAAAAAAAGTTATTTGCAAACAGTTATTTGACTGAATCAAAGTCCTGCCTGCATTGATGAAAGTAATTCTTTTACACTTTGCTCAGATGTCACTCATGATGGGTTCTTTGTTTTGAATGAATTATGCACTTGAATATGTTTTCTTACTGTCTTATTTTTTATTTTCTTTTTGAACACTTGGATTTTCAGGGGGAAAAATGAAAGTATGGTACTTTGCAATGACATTGTGAATTATGCCTGCTTACAGATCTGGTTGTGATAATACGGAAGTACCATTTCTTTAAATAAGGGCAGAAAAACATGTATGTTCTGACAAAAGGCACAGTTGGCGCCACACTTGTTGGTGCATGTATCCAGTGGTCTTGGGTCTATCTTCAATCCAGCTCCTGATGTTTGTGGATTTCCTATACACAAAGGAAGGGGCTTCTGCAAGGATGTCCATTAGATACGAGCTTTCAGTAATTGTGGCCTAGTGCTCTCTAATAATAGTAATAATGATGCTGTGATAGTCAACACTAAAAGTCAAGATACAACTGTCTTTAGATTTGTTGTCCATAGATTTCGTTAAAACCTTCCCATAAGGACTGTTAAGTGCTGGTGAATTTGTACTTTTTAGTTCAGTTATAGGTTCCTGAATGCTTCTTAACATATTGCTGTTGTATTCCCTCAGCAAAAAATAATTTTGAGGATCATTTAGGTTCTTAAGAAAGGGTTCCATTTCAAGGTGATCCTGACCAACCTGTAGCCCTGGGACTTGACTACATTATATTTTGTCCTGGTGGAATGGAAACTTTTATTATGTAGCAGGAGGTTTACTCTGGTACTTTTTCTGTAAAAATGTGTGTTCATTTTATGTTGGTCCAAGTCTTAGTAATCTGCATGTCCAAGAAAACTGCAGAGGTAAGGCTGTGGGAAGAGGTGAAATGCAGGAAGCTGGTAGTTTGATTCAGATAATTGCTACTATCTTCTAATTTAGCACTGTCTCCGTTTCACACAACAAAGATGTCATCAATAAAGTGCAGACACACTGTGATATGTTGCATGTATTCTCTATTGTTAAAAACATAATCCTCCTCCCACTTGCCTAGGGTTATGTCAGCTAGGCTAGGGGCCATAGCTGCCCCCATGGGTATACCACTCTTTTGTTTATAATAATTTCCATTAAACGTAAAGAAATTGTAGCTAAACACCATATCTAAAAGTTTACCTGTTCTTTCATATTGTGCGGTTGTGCCATTGTTGTTTTTTTCCTGTACGAATCAGTCACTGTTTCAGTACAGTAAATATGTGGAAGTACAGTGTATAATGATTCGACATATATTGTTCATAAAATGCTATCAGGATTAATTGTAAAGTTTTTTTTATTTTCCTTAAAAAATCATTAGACTTTTCTATATGTAAAATGTTCATGTTAAGTTGTCAATCTCGCCTTCATTCTTGCTTGATGGGGTCAGTCCCGATCCCTGATCCACCTCGACTTACTTTGTTTTAGCTCGAGAACTCCTTTTACCAGCCTCGAGTCCCATGATGCAGGCAGTGAGTAAAGGCAGTACGTTTTTCCCCGGCTTGGGGAGCTTGCTTCTCTTTACCAGTCTCCTCTTAAGTAGTTCACATTGTGATTTTTTTACAACCTTTTAGTTAAAACTTTTTTTTTTTGAACTTTTATTTTGTTTTTCTTTCTTTTCTGACATTTTTCTCTTTAATTTTCCCTAGTTTTTTAATTTTTGTTATCCCTTTTCCCCCTGTTATCCCCTGTTAGTGTGTGTGTGTTTTTGTTTTTTTTTATTTTGTTTAATTGTTTTTTTTAATTTGTGTTTGTGTGTGTTGTGTTGTGGTTTGTTCAACCATGTCAAAGAGGGAAGGGTTTCAGGTGTGTGATAGTGTGTGTGTGAAGCGTGCAGTCTCCCTGGCGGTCACACTAACTACCCTTATTGTTTGGGCCCTCTCTTCCTCTGCACCCTTCCTGTGCCTGTGTTGTCCGTTCTCAGGAGTTCAGTGCTGAGGGAGCACGTAAGAAGTCAACAAGCAGGGACAGCTTCTTGGGCCGGAGGGCTCCGCCAAGTCGCTCCACAACAAAAGAACAAAGGACCCAGGCTTCTGCTATTGCCACAAGCCCGGCCTCGGCTCGCCTCGCGTTTAGTCGAGATGCATCCCGGCGGAGCGATTCTGGCAAATGGAGCTTTCGGCTTTCGCAATCGGCGGCTCGGTTGCGAATAATGTATTGTTCCGCGGCTCGTCGGCCCCGATGGTTCCGGTGGCCGATCGCTCGGTGTCGGCTCCCGGCGGCTCGGGCACCGACACTTTAATTGGCTGTGCTCTCTGTCTGGAGCCCGAT
Source organism: Protopterus annectens (assembly GCF_019279795.1). NCBI lineage: Eukaryota > Metazoa > Chordata > Ceratodontiformes > Protopteridae > Protopterus > Protopterus annectens. The sequence goes on from NC_056738.1 coordinate 61,028,667, forward strand.
ACATCGGCGTTCTGAGCGCGGTTTCGGGGCGCCGGGCGCATAATGTCGGCTCGGATGGTGGCATTCGGGCCTCGATGGCTTCAGGAAGAGGTTACCAGAGGCTCGACTCCACCTGGTCTATCTCTCTGAGCCATCGGGAGCCCTCGGCTGATCGTTGTCGTCCCCCAGAGTGGTCAGTAGATTGCTCAAGTCAGGAGTGGTGGCCCAAATGTTCAAGTCAGCTTGGCAGGCCCAAGTTGGTCCCCACCCGTTACAGTTCCTCCTCCGTCCTCACCCCCAGCAGTTGGTCCCTCGAGTCCAACCCCTGTGGTTACTTGGAGTCCGGGGGCATGGTTATACCCCTGGCTGGTGGTGGCTTCTCCTGAGGTCTTCCTTAGAGGATTCCTTTCCCCGGGGCTTGGGATCTCTCTCCTCCGAGGGTGATTGAACTTCCGTGGTTTCCGAGCCCGCTGAGCCCCTTGGAGCCTCGACATGGTGAGCCTTGCTCTCCGACCTCTGCCTCGACTCGGCCCCGACATCTACCCTGGGTTCCTAGCTCTTGAGGGTCGGGTTCTGGTCCCTGGTACTGGGGACGGGTTCTCAGGTGATGACCTGTGTGGGAGCCAGAGGTATCAGTCAGCCAGGTGTACTGGTAAGCTCCTATCAGTCAGCAGTCTGTTGACATCTCGCCTCCTCCTGGTGGGAGGAGAGATCCTCCTCTTCAGGTTTCTGGATGGGAACTTCCCAGAGATCCTCTCAGGACTTCCCTTTGGAGATCCTCCTCTTCGAAGGACTCCTGAAAGGAAACATGTGGGACTCCCCGAAGAAGTCACCCGGATACTGGCATTGAGTAGACCGGATCCTGAGTCTGATACTCTGAGGACTGACCCTTCTCCGCCTTCGATCCCTTATGCAAACAGGATGTGCTAGAAGCTGTGTAATAGAACTGCTGATGGAGTCAATTATACTGGCCCACCTGAAATCCTCCTAGGAGTCCTGGGTGTCTCCATGCTTCGCTCCCCTCGCCCCTCCACTTGGGAGTCTCCCCGCCTCTCAAATCTCTGTAGAGCCAGTTACCTGGAGGCCTTCTAGGTCCTGACTGGCCCCTAGGCGGCGGAGGGGTTCCGAACTACCAAATCACTGGCCGTGAATGCCATGGTGGTGGCCTTCACATAGGACATTGCAGATATGCTACAGGTGGCATCCTCCTAATAAGGACTCTGGGACCATGGTCTCAGCGGTAGGCTAAGTGGGTTTTTCAAGCCTCCTAGACCGTGGTTAAGCTGGATGTATCTTTGTCACTTCACCAGACTTTGGAGGAATATCCTGGAAAGGAGCTGCTCACTCACCAGAGAGGATCTGGCTGCAGGGGACCAGAAAGATTGATTGCTTTCACCTCCTCAATTCCATTGCTAACAAGAAAAAGATTGCTAGGAGTATGCTGGGATGGAGCAATTCCAAAGAGCACTTGAGCACAGGTGTAGCTCTTGGACGCCATGGAGTAGTAAGGCGCCAGTGATTTTCTGGATCCCTTTAAACGCCAAGCCTTCATGCTGCTAGGCTGCTGGGTCAGCTTTGTAAGGGCCCTCAGGTGAAGGAAACCTGAGCCAGGGTCTGCTTGGGCGGCAAGACTCTTGCTGTTGGAACCTTGTGAGCAGGACCTAGACCTTAAGAGACTCTTGGGTAAGGGTGGGGAAGATAGTTCCGTAAATCCCAGAGAGTCTCGCCCAAGGGTGGTGGGTCAGTGTACCCCTAGAGGCCAGAAGGCCGAGCAAGGGGAGGAACTCTAGTTACCCCAGGGAAACAAGGACTGAGCAAGCCCAGCCTCTCTCTGATAAGCCAAAAACCAGGGTCCTGAGGTGTTGCCCGGCTGTCCCTCCTTTGGGCATCCTGGAGGAAAGATATCACTGTGCCTTGAGCCTGGCCAAGTCAGTCGAAGACAGAAGATTACAGTCGATTTCCTCACTCAGGTTTCATAGTCCTTCGAGAAGTCCCTTCCCCTGTACTCCCTTCCCTTCAGGGAACCCTTTCTAAGGGGAATGTTCAGAAGTTAGAAATCTAAGGGAGATTGCAGGAAAGTAGGCCAGACAGCAGGTTACCCGAGACCCATTTGAGCCGGAACACAGTCCCCAAAGAGTTTCAAATCAGACAAGGCGGGGAGACTGGAGACCAGGCCAAGATCTCCAGGAACTCAACATTCCTGTCAGGAAGACAAGATTCAGCCACAGGAAGACAAGTCAATTCGTGCCCTTCTTACAGAAGGACAACTGGATATTCTTACATTCAGATCTTCAGGATGAAGGACAGATCTCAGATTCTCAGAGCGGCTCAGGGAGATTTCTCCAGGAACAGCCCGGTCAGTCACTAGTTACCAGAGCCCTGCTTCTTGGTCAGACTGCAGCCCTCACTCACCACTCAAACAGCCCCCAGTGGTCTCTCAAGCCTGAGGCAGTTCACCACTGTATGACACTGGGTCACCAAAGGACTGGCTGCTGTCGGCTCGATTCACTGAATCCTGTTTATGGCAGACACTGGATTACACAATAGACCTTTGAATTTCTACACATGCCATCTCAATTCTTCTTTAGGCATCTCAATCAACTTCCAGTCTATGTCATCTACCCTTACAGAAATAAAGGTTCAGAGCGAAAGAGCTACCCTTGTTATTCTTAAAGTTCAGACATTCAGAGAAAGATGGTTCCAGATCTGGCCTACAATTAAGTAGGGGCTCTTCTGGTTCTAAAGGTACCAGGTCTCCTGGCTGCGGCCATTGCTGAAGTCCTTACAGCTCGATTCTACGTGCGCCTCCCCCAGGTCTCAACTGTTCACACAGTGGTCATACCAGCAACCACACATCACAGTGGTCTTCTGGTGAACTCCCAATACGCACAACATCTTGCTTGGACACAGATGTGCTTTCTCAGGTTGTTTGGTTGGAGGTGGGTTGTACCCCGTCCCGAGGGTTTCTGTCTGTGTGGGCCTCCCTGATTGGGTGGGTGGTCGTGTCAGGCAGGATCACCATTGTCACTGGTCATCACTCAAGTATGGTCTGCATAAATGTCCGGACAGATGGGGATGGTAGCGACTAAATGTCCTGGAGATGGACTTTCTTCCATTAACAGAAGCATTTACAATCCACACAGAGTCCATGGCTCTAGTTTGAGTATATCCACAAACAGAAGCGGAGGCTTAAGTGGTACCCTATCAACAAACTCAGACTTCCATTGTCCTACCCCTCCTCTCATCGGTTTCTGGAACAGCTTGTGCCGAGAAGAAAACCAACATTGGCAGTAGATCTCCTCTCAGAGCTATCCTCATGCCTCACGAGTGGTCCTTCAAGCAATCTATAAGCGGAAGAGACGAATCTTCTGCCTCATTATGTCAGTATTTGGCCATCTTTGCTCTCTCCCAAAACAGCAAATGTCAGGCGATCTTTCCCTCTTCCCCTCCTATCAGGCCATCCTACTCTCGGCAGCAGCCAGAATCAGGCCCCAGGGACCTCTTTATGCATTCCCAGCCTTTCCCAAGCAAATTTCGGTTATCCAGATTGGCCATTTCCCTCAAGGCCAATTGATTCTCCCTGCCCTTCCTCATCCTCCCTCAGAAGGTTCAGCAAGCATTTCCCAACCTTGCCTCTTTCCACCATCTGGACCCAGTGCCAGATCTTTTCCCTTAGCCGGGTCCAGCTGCACCAGTGCTCCCTCTTCTCAACCTCCATTCATGGTTTGCTGCACCCCCTTAGCCATTCTACACAAAAGCTAGCAGTTAGTTCTCCCATTGCCTCAGTTAGCCAAAATTTAGAGGATTTACACTTCCTGTTGTGAAACGTTTCTCTATTTTCAAGGCCCAAAGAGATATTGATCCTTTACTTCCCTGTTCAGGCAGTTCTGGACTTCTTAGCAGAGATTTTTTCATTTCTCCTCTTCTTCCACAGCCCAAGTTCAATTGTTCTGCTTTTCTAATTTTCATGTTTCATTGTGATCTCTCTATGTCCTGGAAGCTCTGCAGGGCTTTCCTTGAAAATTTTGAATCAAAAGCCTCCAATCCCTAATCATCCTCCTCTGTGCAGGGTAAATTTGAAATTCTTTTCCCACTAGGCTCTTTTGCCGAGCCAGCTGTTTCTTGTTCCCTTCTATATTCTTCTTGAAAGGAATATTCCTAGTCCTCTTTATCTCTGCCAGGAGGGTGTCTGAACTTCATGCTCTTCGGTTTTTTTTTCTGTTTGATCACTTAAGACAAATCTCCATCAATTTATCCATCCTGCTCTGTCGAGGTAATCTGTAAGACCAATCACTCTTTCAATCCGGTGATCTCCCTGTATTTTTCCTTTTTATTCAGATAGAGCTGAACAAAAGATCCTTTTATGTAGCGTGATTCGTCACAGTAAGATTCCATTAGGAAAAAACAAAAATTCCAAAAAATTTTTATGATTTTGTATCGGCCTCAATAATAAAAAAACTTAGTTGTCCAGGATACTTCCGCCAGAAACTGTTCTTAGGTCATCACTGAAAAAAATACTGAAAAGGCCTGATCAACTCTAAAGTTTCAACTAAAAGATAATTTTCTTAGGAGTTTACTCGAAATTACAACCTTCAGGGGATTTCACACTTTGGACACTATTTTAATTGCAGCGACCCAGCGGGCCTATTAGCTTTGTTTTGGCTCTACAGAGTGGACTTGTTTTCTCCAACAGAGCCTTTCTTGGCTCTACAGTCCTCCCACTTTGTTCCATCCCACCACCCAGGATAGAGGTGCTAGGGGCCTTGGCCCCATCAAAGCTAGAATGAAGGCGAGATTGCACCATTAACATTAAGAAGTTATGTACCTGTTCCAGCGTTCATCCCATCATAGAATGAAGAGCCTTGACAACCAGAAACTATTCGAAAAGAAACTTGTATAAGAAACCTGCATTGCTAAGTTTCTTCTTATTCTCAGCCAGAGATTGCAACAAATAATCCAGTTAGATGGCAGCAGTTTTGGTCAGGGACCCCCCCACTTGTAACCACTGTCCTGTAAGTAGGGTTTTCTCTATTTTGATGTGGCGTGCAAGATAAAGATACATAGTTACCATCAATTGAACTGATAATATGTTTTCATCACTAGTATTTCAAATGTAGCAAATACTGCACATTTATAGATTGCCATGGGTTCTGCAATGACGTGCATAGTAAAGTATCTTTCCTTGGCAAAACCTAACAATATTGCATGTACCCAAGAAGTACTCTTAACAAAGGGTGTATAGAAGCATAAGAGAATATAATGTCTAAAGTATAGTTGTGCAGGATGCTTACTGTAACAGTATCTTCAAGAAGAGGAGGTCACTGTAACAATAAACCATTAAACTTGGGTTTACCTACCTTCTAATTTATGTTGGTCTGGCCAGTTTTCTAATGCTGCCCCTTTTCTTTAAGATGGCTAATGTTGGTCTTGCAGCTTAAAAAGGGTCTGATGTGGTTGGCATCATAATTTCACACAGGTCCAGTACTGGAAACTGCTTTCTTTAGTACTTAGAACCAGAAAGTCAGTTTATATACTTGGAGGAAACAAAGGAATCCATTGCTGTTGAATACAATTTACCGAGTTAAAAATAAAATATCCCTGGAGCCTCAGCAATTAGGCCTTCTAGGGGTCAACAGAGTACTAAAACACTCATTATTGTATTATAAATCTCATTTCTCCATTTTTGCATCTAGTCTGGTGTCACATAATTTGTCGCCACCTCTCTTGAGTCAGTCAGGCTCTTTCCTTCTTCAGCTGTCATGCCCAACTGTTGCACATCCTTTGTTACCCAATCCATCCATCTCTTGGCTGGGTGTCTTCAACTCCTCTTGCCCTTTTTCTGCCTTTCCCAAATTTGCTTTGCCAAATTGTCTTATACTATCCTATGCACATGGTTGTACCACCTTAATGTCTTCTCAGTGACCTCTGTTGAGACCCCATTAGCTTATAGTCTCATATCCTCAATTCTATCTGTCCCACAGCATGCATTGCATCTTACTACCCACTTAATGCATATTGTGTTGTCATCCCAGGCTTTCAGTACTACTCTGCCTTCACTGGCCAGTTTTTGTTGCTGTATAGAAGTACTGGTTGCATCACTGATTTGAACACCATATATTTCAGCCTTTTTTGGCATTCCTTCTGTCATACACTACCCTAATGATCCACTTACTTAAAGTGACCCAAAACGTGCAGTAAATACAGTGGATATAAAAAGTGTACACACCATAGTAAAGTACCAGGTTTTTGTGATATAAAAAAATGAGGCCACAATAAATCATTTCAAAACTGTTCCCACCTTTAATGTGACCTATAAACTAGTACAATTCAATTGAAAAACAAACAAATCTGTTAGGGGAAAAATGTAAAAAATAACAAACGTACAATACACTGGTTCCATAAGTGTGCACACCCTTAAACTAATACTTTGTTGAAGTACCTTTTGATGTAATTACAGTATTCAATCTTCATGGGTAGGAGTCTGTCAGCATGGCACATCTTGGCTTGGCAGTATTTGCCCACTCTTCCTTGCAAAAGTGCTCCAAATCTGTCAGATTGCGAGGGCATCTCTTGTGCACAGCCCTCTTCAGGTCACCCCACAGGTTTTCTATTGAATTTAGGTCTAGGCTCTGGCTGGGCCATTTGAAAGTTTTTAAATTTTCTTCTGGTAAAGCCATTCTTTTATTGATTTGGATGTATGCTTGGGGTCATTGTCGTGTTGAAAGGTGAAATTCCTCTTCATCTTCAGCTTTCTAGCAGATGCCTGAAGGTTTTGGGCTAAAAGTGACTGGTATTTGAACATTTCATAATTCCCACCACCTTGACTAAAGCCTCAGTTCCAGCTGAAGAAAAGCAACCTCAAAGCATGATACTGCCACCACCATGCTTCACCGTGGGGATGGTGTTCTTTTGGTGATGTGAAGTGTTTTTGCGCCAAACGTACCTTTTGGAATTGTGGCCAAAAAGTCCAGCCTTGGTCTCATCAGACCATAACACATTTTCTCACATGCTTTTGGGAGACTTGATGTATTATTTTGCAAATTTTAGCTAGGCCTGGATGTTTTTCTCTGTAAGAAAAGGCTTCTGTCTTGCAACCCTACCCCGTAGTCCAGACATATGGAGAATACGGAAGATTGTTGTCGCATGTAATACACAACCAGTAATTGCCAGAAAATCCTGGAGCTCCTTCAGTGATGCTGTAAGTCTCTTGGCAGCCTCCCTGACCAGTTATCACCTTGTATTTTCATCAATTTTGGAGGGACATCCAGTTCTTTGCAACATCACTGTTGTCCCATATTTTCTCTACTTTGTGATGACTGTCTTCACTGTGTTTCATGGTATTTCCAATGCTGTGGAAATGTTTTTGTACCCTTCTTCTGACTGATACCTTTCAACAATGAGATCCCTTTGATACTTTGTAAGCTGTGTGTGAACCATGGCTTTTGCTGTAGCAGGCAACTGAGTTAATGTCAGGAAAATCCTACTAGGGCAGCTGAACTTTATTTGGGGTTAATCAGAGTCTCTTTGATGGCATTTGTGTCCCCAAGAAGACTGAATGCTGTAATTAAATCAAAAGGTGCTTCAGCAAAGTATTAGTTTAATGGTGTGCACACTTATGCAGCCAGCTTATTGTACGTTTTTTAGTTTTTATATTTTTTCCCCTAACAGATTTGTTTGTTTTTCAATTGAATTGTACAGGTCATAGGTCACATAAAATGTGGGAAAGGTTTTGAAATGATTTATTGTGGTCTCTTTTAATATCGCAAAAACCTGGCATTTTAACAGGGGTGTGTACACTTTTTATATCCACTGTATAAAGAAATATGTAAAACAATCCAGTTAGTCTTGCAGTTTAACCAGAAGGCTGAAGTGTTTTATACTTTAAAATGTGGATTGATTTTTATTCACCACTTCTTTTGTCGTAGTAACACAGAGTTTGTTATCATTAATCTTTTCTGGAATCATATATTTGCTGTCTGCTTCAGTGTGTGTCCAATATTCTAGAAATATTTGGCTACCTGACTTAAGTTTTCATTTCTCTCCTCCCCATCTTAACTTTGGTTCATCTTTTGGTCCCCCTTATATAAGTTAAAGGACAGGAACAGTGTAGACCATATCCTAGATAACATCATTTAATGAGCATATTACTTTCTTTCGTACGTGGAATGCATTCCAGTTTATCTGTCTGTCTTCTGTCAGACATTTTTATTAACTGTTGCACTGGTGGTGGTTCCATGCAGTACCCCTGGCATAACTTATTCAACTAATGTAGTAGGTGTTTCTAGTTGGCTCTAGATGTTTGGCCTTGGCCCCTTCCTTAAACAACTCTGGGTTTATGGAAGACGCTAGATTGCAGACCTTTATCCACAACCATTGTATCTCAGTATTAAGAAATATGCCCCATGTCCCACCTGTATCTGTGTGCATATGATCCCGTATGTTTCTTATTTTCATATCCACTAAATGCAGTTAAATTTCTCTGGATTGTTAGTCTTACCTTTTAGAAAGAATTTTTTTTGACATAGGACTTCAAACTGTTGCTTGCATTCTCTCTCTCGTGTGTGTGTGTGTGTGTGTGTGTGTGTGTGTGTGTGTGTGTGTGTGTGTGTATATATATATATATATATATATATATATATATATATATATATAGGTCTACCTGATAACACCGACATGCTAAAACAACAAAATCACCGACACCACAAAACCGAAAGTTCAAAAACACGAAACTTCACATGCCTGATAAACCACAATCCCGACAGGCACACACACAACACAAGCACAGCAAAAACCTTCAAACCTACACTAAACGTTAAATACACAGCTATCTATGCACTAACATTAACCCAAACCCTAAGGTCCATCACTATTGCACACTCACCTAAGCCTAACTCACTTAACCCGCTCCTAACCCTACAGTCTGTCACTATCGCACACTCACCTGACCCGTGCCCTAACACTAACTCACTTAATCCGCCCCTAACCCTACAGTCCGTCACTATCGCACACTTACCTTAACATGTCGGTGTTCTCAGCGTCGGGATTTTCAACTGTCAATCATCTCCGTTGCCGATCTTCCGGTGTCGGTGTTCTCATCGTCGGCATTGTGGACTTTCGGCGTTTTCAGGTAGACCTATATACATATATATACATATATATATATATACATATATATATCTATATATATATATATATACATTGTGTGTGTGTGTGTATATATGTATATATATATATATATATATATATATATATATATATATATATATATATTTATATAAAACTTTTGGCGTTTTCAGGTAGACCCATATATATATGTATATGTATGTATGTATATATAAATTTTTTTTGACATAGGACTTCAAACTGTTGCTTACATTCTCTCTCTCGTGTGCGTATATATATATATATATATATATATATATATATATATATATATATATATATAACAATTTTTTTCTCTCTATAATATATATATATATATATATATATATATATATATATATATAAGTCTGGAACATTGCCTATCAAATCTGTTTAACTGATGTATAGTTGAGGCTCTCTTACTTTTTTAACAAGTACTCATACTAACCCATTTGGTATGCTGGGTCTTTGTGGAAGGTGTGTTCAGCTTTTGCTCCTTTCATTCATAACTTGACATGCAGAAAGTATGTATAGATTGACTCTCACAACTAAATTTCAAACCAGATCTGTTACTGTTTGAGTTGCTAAATTTAATCTAATATTTTAATGTCTCCCTTAAATATAGTTAATCTTTAATACGGTGAAAGTAGTCGGAGTCAAATCGTTTTCATAAAACTCTAAGTATAGTTATTTTCAGCTATCAGCATATGGAAGTTCACATAAGCAAGAATTAAAGTTGTCCTCATAGGGAGTTCTTGAAATTTTAGGGAAAATGTTGATTAAACAGAAATAGTTGTGTGAGGGCAAATTACAGCAATCTGCAGGCAATTATTTGCAATCCTTGTAGTATGGCACCTAGTCCATCAGTGTGGGTTATTTTGCCATATAAATTTGTCATTTCTCTCTTACACACACACACACACACACACACACACACACACACACACACACACACACAAGTCTTTGGAGTTTGAAAGCCTTGCAGGGAAATAATGCTTTTGGTAGACAAATCTCCAGTAGTGAGCAAAATATAAAGTACATTGAAAAACAAATTTTAGTACAAGAAACTTGTATAGTTTTTATAGATGTTCTGAAATAGTTAACTGTGCAACAGGAGTATGCAAAAAATTGTATACAGAAGAAGGAGCAAGGAAAACTGTGTTATTATAGTGATTTCTCAGGATGTTCTACTGTTATGGTAAGTATCTCTTTCAACTATACTGGCTTTTTTCAGGATGGCCAGTTAAACAGTAAGTCATTACATATTTGTGGTACGTTTTATTCTGTTGGGATTTGGTGTATAAACCACATGCATTGTAAGAGGGTAGTCTGATTTTGTATCTCTAGCAACAGCCATGCCAAATCCTGTAATACCTCTATACTAGGCTTACATGTAGTGTTTGAAAGTGCAGAGGGTAGTTGGCGATGCAGCTTCTAAGTTGTCTTGGGAGTGTACATTTCTAATATATGCTGAAGAAGGAGATGTTGTAGTTTGCAATGGTGATAGACAGATTGACAGACGAGATCAGACAGGAGTACCCGTGGACTATGATGTTTGCAGATGACATTGTGATCTGTAGTGAGAGTAGGGAACAGGTGGAGGAGACCATGGAGAGGTAGAGATATGCTCTAGGGAGAAGAGGAATGAAGGTCAGCAGGACTAAGACAGAATATATGTGTGTGAATGAGAGGGAGGATAGAGGAATGGTGAGGATGTAGGGAGTAGAGGTGGTGAAGGTGGATGAGTTTAAATACTTGGGATCAACAGTACAGAGTAATGGTGAGTGTGGAAGAGAGGTGAAGAAGAGAGTACAGGCAGGATGGAGTGGTGGAGAAGAGTGTAAGAAGTGATTTGTGACAGACTAGTACCAGTAAGAGTGAAAGGAAAGGTCTACAAGAGGGTAGTGAGACCAGCTATGTTATATGGGTTGGAGACAGTGGCATTGACAAAAAGGCAGGAGTCAGAGTTTGATGTGGCAGAGTTGAAGATGTTAAGATTTGCACTGGGTGTGACGAGGATGGACAGGATTAGGAATAAGTATATTAGTGGGTCAGCCTAGGTTGGAAGGTTTGGAGACAAAGCCAGAGAGGCAAGATTACGTTGGTTTGGACATGTGCTGAAGAGGGATGCAGAGTATATTGGGAAAAAGATGCTAAGGATGAAGCTACCAGGTAACCAGAAAAGAGGAAGGCCTAAGATAAGGTTTATGGATGTGGTAAGAGAGAACATGCAGGTGGTTGGTGTGACAGAGCAAGATGCAGAGGACAGGAAGAAATGGAAACAGTTGATCTGCTGTGACGACCCCTAATGGGAGCAGCCGAAAGGAAAAGAAGAAGAAGAAGATGTTGTAGTGAAATATTTTCAAATAGTTCCCTGCAGAGGTTTATCGTAGCAAAAAGTATTACAGTGGGACAGCCACTTGGATAAAGGTTGCTTGGATACAGGCTCACATTCTTTCTTTTCATGAAAGAAATAAAAGCTGATCTGTTTTCCTAAAGGAATGAGTATTTCTGATATAGTATCCTGCCTGCCTTTGGAAATCCAGTGTAAGTAGACAATGCTTTCTTTCTTTTAAATAGGCTGAGTTGAAGACCAGGTGCTGAATAATTTGGTTAAGAAATATGGCAGAGTTGCACTTCATAGGTTCATATGTATGTACTAGGCAAATGACTACCAGAGTCTTTGTAAGCATAGCTGTGCAACTCAACCCACTTGTGTCAATATGTATCATGGGTGCTCACTAGAAGGGTGTACGTTAGGAAGTTTGTAAAGGCTATTCTGGGGGAGGACATGTTAGATTGGGCACAGTTACTGACTACCATTGTCTATCAGAGACATGGTGGCCAGACGCAGAATGAATTTCTGATTTCCCATCCATTGGTCAAGGTTATGGTTAAATAGGGTTAGGGATGGACTCTGCTTCACATGGATGGGGAGCCTGATTCAGAGCTTGGGGATCCCTTGAGACATGCATCTGTCTCATCAACATATCCTATTTATGTTGCAAGAAAAATGGTTAATCCTTGGATCTAGTGGTTCTGATGCTGTTCGTTGTGCGAATGTGCAAAAAGGCCCGTCACAGCTGGATCCTCTGCCTTGTTTGCCAGGCCTAGCAACCTGTAGAAGGTTGAGTATAGAGAGAGGGCTTTAAGGCAGTCCATATAGGACAATGTGTTTATACCATGGATTCTTGGTAAGGAACCTTTGTGGGCATTCCAACTCTTGCATATGTGTGGTCATGTACATGCTGAAAGGGCAGTGGACTCAGTAGGTCTGATAAGAGCCAAAAAAGTGGCAATGTGACTTCCTTGGAACAGGATGCCATACCATTACTTATAAGTTGGATGGTATAGAATAATTTTCTTACTATCTTGGCTACATGCTGATCAAAGGCCAGACTACCATCTATGTATGTGTGTCTTATGGATGAAGTAAATAGCCTAGGCTGCGGTTTTCCCAAAAGGCACTATAATGCATTTTTCATGACATTGAGTTTTAATCCATGACTCTGCACCAGTCATTTGTCTGTGTTAGACCCCCTTGTAAGATGTTTTTGTCGTGGGGAGATCTGTGATGGCTCCCAGTTTACAGTTATCTGCAAACTTGGTCAGCCAAAGGCCCTTGACATTAACGTTTACTTACGAGCAGTAGATGCCAATTAAGAACAGTCTCAGCATGCAGCCCTGAAGTACCCTGCTGGTGATCAGTCTCTCTGTGGAGGTGATCTCACCAATCCTGATTTCCTGGGTACTGCTGTGAGCCAGCTGGCAATCCATCAAGTTTTGTAGGGGTTTATGTTCAGTTCTGTGAGATTGTCAGCTATGCCGGAGTGACTGGATTAGCCTGTAATGATACTTTTTAATCACTAAATACTACATAAAATGGTTTGCATATTTATAGCATGTAAATCTAAAATCCTTCTGCGTGAGTTACTACAACTAGTAAAAGATATTCCAAGGTACACATTTAATGTTCACTCAGTCAGCGTGTTCAATAAAAGCTCAGGTTAAATTTTCCAACATGAAGCTCAAATCTTGGTGGTGGGGGTGGAGGGTTAGGGAAGTGGACTGATTGTTCATCTTGTCTACATAACATGCTTTAGGAGGGTCTGAACATGCAGGTTTGCCTCTGTCCGGAGGTTAGCAGGAACACAAGTAGATACAGCAGATGTGTAGCTTGATGAATTAATATATTACTTTAGAAAAGGTTAAAGTAATCTAACATAATTGGAATTAAATTAGTTCAGGGAGTCCAAGCCTTTAGCAGATGCCCCAAGAACCAAGTAAATGTTTTCCATTTCTAAACTTGAAATTTTCTTGTAGTAGGCCTTTTAGCTTCTTTAAGAATATTCTGTACCTGGCTGGGAAAGTAATGACTTTCAGGACTTTGAAATTTGTCTTGAAAGATTCATGCTGGAATTCAAAAAGGCTTACCTTGAGGGGAGTGCCTTAAACAAGTGCCCTTGTGGTAAGCCTTTGATACTCATTCTGTCCTACCTCTTATGTTTTCCACTCACACTGGCCTCAGTACAGTGGGATATGTCATGGGAAGAGCCGTATGATAGTGTGTCAGTCCAGTGGGGCAGCTAATGCTAATTAACCACCAACTGTTCCCCAGAAATGCCATCAGCTTCTGATTTATGAGGCCAAGTTATTAAGAAAAGCACTCAGTTATTTAAAAGTTGACTATTGAAGGAAGAAGTGATAGTATAAAAATACAGTGGTCACTCTTGCACTTCTGTGGGAGGAAGAGTGCAGGTATAGGGCGTGTTAATTTATGAATGTGTGTGGACGTATGTGTGCCTGCATTAAAGTTTGTTTGTTTTGTTTTGTTTTGGAATGTGCATGCGGATGAAGAATGGATGAGTGTTTTTGTGACTTGGTTGACCGTGGAGGAGGGGGCTTGTTTATTGATATGTGTGTGAGTGTAGGGGTATCTTCTCTAATACAGTGCACAAATGACAGCACTAGCGTTGCCTAGTGTGTGATTCATAGACGTATTTCATAGATTCATAGACTTTTCTAAGCCTAGCCAAGTTTTCCCGAAAGACTGATGTCCTGCATCCAAATAGGATATTGAAGACCAGGAATTTATAAGCTACCTCTATCCATAACGGACATGGGTACCAGGCCCGGTTTAAATTTCCTATTCCTCATCCACTTGTCTAGGTTGTACTTAAACTGGGTAATAGACAAACTCAGCTTCTCATAGATGGGAATCCTGTTCCATAGGAAGGGCAGTCTCTGGGACACACATTTGTCTCGCCAGCATGTTCTGTTTAAGTTACAGACAAAATTCATGTCCCCAGACCTTGTATTTCTGGTACTTTTTTGACTTAGAAATATGTAGGAGATTCATAAGTGTGGGGTTTGCAGATGCCTTGCAAGCAAGGCATAGATAACCCTCTGCAGTCTATAGGAGACTGTGTAGTGGGAAAGGGCTTTAAAGTGCTCTGCATAAGGGATTTTTGTTACGCCTTGTATTCTTTTTGTTAGGAACATTGAAGTCGCTCTAGTTGCTGCATATGCGTGGTCAGGTACATACCAAAGGGAGCATTGTACTCTGATTGGTCAAATAAAGGCAGAGTACAGTGGGTGATGACCTCTTTGGACCTAGATGCCATGCCCTTACTTACAAGTTGTGCAACATAAAATGATTTCCTCACCACTGTGGCCACCTGGTTTTTAAAGGTAAGGCTACTGTCTACATGCGTACCCAGATTCCTGACCACTGGGTCAGCTTTAAGGGGGTGTATTGTCAACATGGTAATTAGCCAAGGTGGTTGATTTCCCAAAGGGTACAATAATGCATTTCTCAGCGTTGAGTTTAAGACCATGGCTTTGGCACCATTTATTAGTGAGAGATGGTCCTTGAAGAATGCTACTGTCTGCAGGGAAGTTGATGATAACCCCCAGCTTGTAATCATCTGCAAACTTAGTCCGCCATAAACCTTCACCATTTGCTTCCATTTCAGAGAAGTAGATGCCAAAAAGGAGCAGGCCCAATACTGAATCCTGGGGGACTCCGCTTGTGACTGGCCTCTTGGAGGTGGCCTTGCCTATTTTGACCTCCTGGGTCCTATCATTGAGCCAGTTGGCTATCCAGTGGGTGATAAAAGGGTTCAGAACTAAATTAGTGAGCTTGTGTATAAT
This sequence comes from Protopterus annectens, assembly GCF_019279795.1. NCBI lineage: Eukaryota > Metazoa > Chordata > Ceratodontiformes > Protopteridae > Protopterus > Protopterus annectens. Next base: position 61,043,940 of record NC_056738.1, read on the forward strand.
GCCTAAGTGGAGTGTTGTATCAAAAGCCTTAGCCAGGTTGAGGTAAGCTGGACAACCACCAATAGGGGATCTCAACTACTCCTCTGTAGAGATTTAATAGGCATGACATTCTTTTAAGAAAGCCAATCTGTGATAGGTCCAGCGTTTGCAGGTTACCTGTGTCCTCATTTATCATGTTTGTGATTATTCTTTCCATGACCTTACATATGAGGCTGGTAAAAATTATGAGCCTGTAGTTACCCGGATCAGTGGTTGGACCTCTTTTGTGCAGGGGAATGACTATAACCATCTTCTATTCCTTGGGCACAAAACCTGACTGCAGGCTTCAGTTGACTTCTCCTGTCCACTTTAATTACTTTTCATGTTTCATGCTATTTATTAAACATCCTGGGATGTTATCGGGGTCCATCAATGCAGTGTTTTTGGCCTTGGAACGTGCATTAATGACCTGTTCTGTAGTAATGGATGGGGGGATTGTGTTATGTAGTATTTCCTTTGGACCTTTCCTGGGGGAAGCAATTTTGAGCTGAAGTTATCATCCAAAAAGTTGGCAATGGCCTCCAGTTCAATGTGGGTGATGCCATTTACAATAAGTTCTGTGCATTGTTGTGTATTTCCTCTGATGTAGAAAGCTTTGTGGTTGTCTTTTGTATGAGAAGTAATTTTTTTTTTTTTTAATTTAGCCTTTCAAATATTAATTAACCCTCTTAGCTGCCTGTTTAGATTGGTCTGGGGGCTTTATTATGGGGTCTGTATTAGAACACCAAACTTTCAGAATGTCGAGTTTCCTAATATTGACCCGTTTTGAAAATATCGAAGAAACAGAAAACCAAATTTTTTCCTAGGGAAAGAATTTGGTTGTCCGTTTCTGTTGCTTTGGTATTTTCAGCGCTGTGGTGGAAAGTTACGGGTCGGGTTCAGGTAAATTTGTGATTGTGTGGACGTGAGGGTTAGGGCGGGTTAGGTGAGTTAGGGTTAGGGCGCGGGTCAGGTAAGTGTGCGATTGTGTGGACTTGAGGGTTAGGGCGAGGTAGGTGAGTTAGGGTTAGGGCGCTGGTGAGGTGACTGTGCGATAGTGACTGACCTTAGGGTTAGGGTTTGGGTTAAGGTTAGTGGATAGTTAGTGGTGTATGTATAGTTTAGTGTAGGGTTAGGTGTAAGAGTTTAGGTGTATGTGTGTGGATTGCTGTTTGTTTGGTGTGCTGTGTTGTGTGTATTTGTTTTGGAACAGTGAATTTTTTCCCTAGGAAAAAATTCGCTGTTCTGTATGTTTGATGTCTTAAATTTTCGATTCATAGGGTTCGATATTAGAACACTCAAAATTTTGAAAGTACAATGTTCTAATATAGACCCTTTGTATGTATGGCTTTGTTCCTCCTATGCTTGTCCAAGATTTTTTTCCTTTTGTTGTATAACCGATTGACAGTGTGATTCCACCAGGGTGGCTTGTCTTTTGAGTTTGTCTTATTCTTAATATGAGTGGGCACAGCTCGTTCTATACAGCTATCAATATGGCTGTACAGAGATTTTGTAAAGAGCTCAGTGCATTCTGTGAAGTTTTCCTGGTTTGGGGGTGCTTGGAATTTAGCCAAGTTGTTGCTTAGTAGTGACAGGTAAGCCTTGGAATAGTTCCTAAAGGTTTTTGGTTTTGCTGGATCACCATATTTAAGTGTTATTTCAAATAATACTTTCATATGGTCAGATCTGATGAGCGAAGACATTACAGTAGGTGAAGAACACTGGCCCCCACTATTCGTGAGTAGAAGGCAAGGATGTTTGTACCTCTGGTAGGAGAATGAACTAACTGTTCTAGGATGTTTAGGCATCTCTGGACTTGTGCATTAGATGTGGTGTAGGATTCCTAGTCTATAGAGTGGTAATTGAGATTCCCTCTGAATATCGTATTGGGTTGAATGGTGAGGGACTCAAGTACATAGGAGGTAGGTTGTATGGGTTTCTTGTGTCATGGAGGGGACCTGTATATTGCAAGGATATAGTACAGCACCGTGTTTAGTGAGCTACACATGTACGAGTTCCAGTCAGTCATACACTTTAACTACTGTGAACGTGAGTTTGGTCCTCATATAGACTGACACTCCACTTTAGTTCCATCCTGTGCAGTAGCTGGTCTAAAGATGTGAAAGGCATTATAACCTTGCATTGCTGGAGTATTCTCAGTAGCTTTAAACCATGTCTCCGATACTACACAGATGTCGACACTCTTCAAGGAGAGGAAGGCTTGCAGGGAGTGGAGTTTCTTGTTAAGACTTCTAGCATTGAGCAGTACCACCTTCAGATATTCTTTTGTAGGTTCAGTTAGTTTAGTAGGTTTATCATTTTGGCATTGCCTAAAAAAGGCATTATGAGGGTTGAAAAGGTCTTTGGCAATATCCAAACGCCTAGTGAGGATAAGTGCAGACCATCCCTGGAAAAGCAGCATGGTCTGTCAACTGTGTCCTCCCCCCAGGATATCAAATATTGTACCCTCCTCCCTGGATTGACACCAGAAGCTAAGCCAGTTGTTAAAGTCAATCATTTTATTTTCGTAATGTGGCATCATCCTTAGAGAAGGTAGTGTGCTGATCAGTACTGGGTTTATACCTGCCTGAGACCCATAATCGGTGAGCTCAATCATGCTTCACTTCATATAGTCAGGGGAGGTGTGTCTCAAGTCATTAACATCTACATGAACTATGACAGAGTCATACTAGTACCTGTAGTTCAGTGATCTGAATGTCTGTGTGACTTGCCGGATCCTAGCCCCAGAAAGGCAGCTGACTGTGACTGTCTTCTTACTCAGTCTGGTGAGGTTGACATCACCAATTACCAGGAAATTTGTCTGTGCGACGGTTTCCCTTAAGGACCTGGTAACATTGTATACAATGCATCCACTGCTATGTGTAGCTGTCAGTGGTGTTTTACTGGAGTGTTTGTGATGGCTGAGGACCCTTTCTTTGAATGCACTTTGCAGGAGGTCTTAATGTGTTAGGGAGGTTACATCTAAGTGCCTCTGCATAAGTAGTTTATGTGTAGGGTCTTTATGCTTTGCAGTAGGTGTAGTGCAAGTGTCACTGACTACTTGTATAGGATTTGTTTTGGTTATATGAGAGAGTTTTGCCTCCAGCGTTAGTGTATTTACACCTCTCACATACATTAAGTGGGCTGTCTGTGTACATGAGGCAGTTGCTGCAATGCCTCTGAATGCCCACCTTAACCAGACTGGCCATAGAGAGAGTTGGGAACTGCATATCCATGGCCACTGATCTATTAGGGAGGAGTTAGGAAAAGTTAAATATTGAACAAGCCAATAACATAAGCAACTTGATGAGCAACGCTTAACTATGAGCAAACTAGATGCTCTAGTACTTAAAAAAAATCTGTTGCGACAGTAACGCCACAATAGTGCAGACTACAGACCGCAACAAAGACACTTACAGGCACAATAAGCCTTCTCCAGCAATTTCCAGTTCAGAAGGGTGGAGGCTACCCTCTCTTCCCACAAGACTGTAGACCATAAACCTTCCTAATGTAAAACAACTGGTTTGGAGCCCAAGTGCTTAAATCAGAGCAAAGACACTTAGAATAACAGCTACAATAAGCCTTCACCAGCAGTTCCCAGCTGAGCAGGGCAGAGGCTACCCTCTCCTCCCACAAGAGTGTAAACCACAAACCTTCTTAATGTAAAATAACTGTCCTGAAGCCCAAGCGCTTACACCAGAACTAAGACACTTTTAGAGTAACATACACAATAAACCTTCAACCAGCATTTCTCAACTTAGAAGGATGTAAGCTACCTCTCCTGAAGTCTTTATAGTTGCAGCTATAGCTCTGTCTAAATTGCATTTTTCTCTCCATTGCGGCAGTTGACTGATGTGTGTTAGGCATTTACCATGAGAGTTGAGCCTTTTTGTGAATTCCAGGGTCAGTGTTTTGTGATTTGAGTGAAGCACTTTACAAATCTGCTGTGTTGGTTAGGACTAGAGTTATATAAGATTATCAGAAGAGAACTGGCTTTCTTGGCGGAGATGTAAAAGTAAGAATTAGATTTGCTTTGCCTAGTTTTGGTTTGGTAAAGTAGTTTATGAATTACAGGAATAGAGAGAAAGCATGTGAATAAAAAGGTATCAGTTTTCCTTACTGACTTTTGAGGAAAGGAGTAACAAAATGTCATAATTGTGCCAAACTGGTCCACCTCTGACCATACTGTATTTCTGCACCATTGCCTAGTATATATGAAAATCTGTTTTCCATCCTTGAGCCATACTTATTGCTCTGCTGAAATGGTCTTCCAACTGGTTCTGGAAACTGGGAGATGTGCTGCAGAGAGTTGCAGAGTGTGTTGAATAGCCCATTTCTAGGTGTGAGGACCCTCTCCTCAGAGAGGAAAAGACTTGGTGCCCCTTTGTTTGTTGATATACCATAGTGCTGTAACACTGCGTGTGTTGATTTAAGAGCAGCAAGATTTAAGTTCTTCTGAAAAAAACTGACTACCTTGCATGCTGCTATAATTTCATTCAGATTGAATGAAAGGTTGTTGAGGTGAGACCCTCAGCATAGTTCATAGGCAAGTACTAAGCTAGCTGCCCTTGAGAACCATTTTAAGCCGAGCCAGTTTCCCTTATTGTACTCAGATTTAACCTATGTCATTTGGTTATAGATTGGCCTTACCCATTCCATGGCCAATTATATATTACCCATAATGAAAATAACTGGGATCATACCATAGATAATTTGAGGGGACCCATACATGGGATATAACATTTAGGGGCTGACTCTGTCCATTAGGAGTACAAGGGGCAGTCCTGGGCTAAATTTGCTATTTTCCTTCCTTAGATCCAAGTTGCACTTGAATATGGACAGGGATGGACTTTTGCTTTATGTGAATGGGTAGTCTGTTCCATAGCAGTGGTATCTTCTGTGAGATGTACCTCTTCATCCAAAGCATTCTGTTATTGCAAAAGAGGTTTAGATCCCTAAACTGAGTATTTCTGATGCCACTTGACTTGCTGAGGCACAGTACACCCATCAGTAATGGGTTGGAGGATGCCTTGCATGTCAGACACATGCCAATCCTTAGCAGTCTGTAGCATACTGTGTATAGTGATAGGGCTTTGAGTCAGTCCATGTAGGGCATGTTGTTTAGGCCTTGTATCTTTTTAGTAAGGTATCTCTGTGGTTGTTCCAATTGTTGCATGCATCTGGACAGATACATACCAAAGGGGACATTACACTCCATGATTGGTGTAATGAGGGTTGAGTACAGGGGTTAATGACCTCCCTAAATCCACATTCTGTGGATTTTTAGTACCATTTTAGATCTTTTGACAGTTGATTTCCAGAGCAGGAATAGTATCCACTTTGTATGGGTAGTGTTGTAATCCATTCCCTGTGATGGCACCATTTTTCTGTATTCCTTTTTTGATGAAAACATGTACTAGTACAGATGGCCAAAAGGGTCCCTGTTCTCTGCTAGGAAAACAGTTCTTTTAAATTGCATAGCTTCATGCACAGTTTTTCATTGTCTTTGTTACATGCTGATATATCATGTTTATCAGGAGAATATTAAGGTTAATACACAGCAATACATGAAGGAAGAACTAATAAGTGCAATTAATACATAGTAACTATGGCACTGGTGTACACAGTGGCATTAGCAGTAAAAGTAATGCTAATAATCATGACTGTGTGTGTGTATATATATATATGTATAAATGCATACAAGTCAAAGGCTTTATTTTCTATAGTTATGCCCTCACAGGAGGAGACATGGATTGAGAAGGTGATGGGCTGAGGCAGGGGAAAGGATGAGCTTTAGTCTGTATTGTATAAAAACTGTATACATTTTTTTTTAATAGTGCTTACTGTATTTTTTCAGCTGACCATCAGCTGCTCAGTGATGCTCTATTTGCTACTAACTGTAGTGTCCATGGTACTCACATCACTAAGCTACTAGTGCTAGCTACTACTACTGCTACTCAACTACTTCAGTTTTTTAATTTTGTACCTACCCAAGGACAATTTTGTCAGTGTTACACGTCAAAAGTGATGGGGAAGGTCAGACTTCAGATGATCTCAGTGAAAGTTGCCTTCTGTTATCAGACAGTTCCAGAGTGTTGCCTCTTTGTCACATATTACTTGGTGGTCAACAGTGTGGCAGTACAACTACCTTTGAAGCTAGCAGATAGCAAGGATACTGTGTAACTAAGTTCTTCTGAGTGATAGTACTATTTGGTTTTACTTAAACTTTTTCTTTGTGGTATCTCCAGCATTTCATATGTGTAACTGCACAGACTCTCAAGTCCTCCACACATGGAAATGTGAGTTTATCTGCTGTGCTACTTTGGGCTTTCTGTTAGGGCTCCATATTTTTTTTTTTTTTTACTGAAATGATTTTATTCTATTTGTTATTTTACTTGTGGGACATGGTACCAGCATATCTCACGCAACATTTGTGCATAACTTAGTGGAAACTTGCATTTTTAGTACACCAAAAAGCAAAAGATTGTATGATGTCTGACATTAGTGAGTATAAGCCAAATATAATGGTTAGATAACCATTATATTCTGCTAATCAAAAAGATAAGTGTATTTCTTCAGAATGCTTACAAAAAAATTCCCAAATTACCATTTACGTGAAGGGGTAAGCAGCATGGAGGAGGGAAAGCAATGCTTCATTAATGAGTTAGATCACAAGATAACCCATGTAATTAAGGGGACTCATTTAGAGCCTCAAATAATTTAGCTGATCTAATTGCTACTGCTCTGGGAAAAAAGTATATGCAAATCTAAAATAACATCACTTACTTTTGAGCCTCTGCTCGGTATAAAAGTCAGTCCTATCCCCCAAAAACTCGTAACTGTTCTGGGGTTAAAACCACATTAGATAAATTAAATACATTATAGTCACCCATAACAGTCAATCCACTATTTTCAGTCTCTTCACTTCCCTCTCTTGGGAGCTGCCTCTCTGGTGTTTGTTCTTCTTGCGCACTGGTACTGGGAAACTGGGAAAATTCAACCTCTTTCCCATTTCTGTCAAGTTAAAAGTTTTAGGCCTAGCTCCTAGCTGTAAATTGTCTGATTGTGTTGAGCTTACTGGCTCCACATCCTGCAACTGATTCACCATGCTTGTTGTTGCTTCTACAGAGGACAAAACCTCTGTAGGCGTCCCATCCGAATTATTCACCTCACTTCATTGTTCATGACCTGGAATAGACGTTGAACTTCTCCCTTCCATCATCCGGGGGCACTGAAGGTTACCAGTTCTTTCCTGTGTTTCCCTCGGCCAGGTAAAAATTTGTCCTTTAAGAAAATCCTGATAGTCCCTGTGGATTTTCTTAATTTTAGTTGCCTCCAACTTATTTTCAAACAGTTTGATGCTGTCAACAACTTCTGCATATCTATTCAAATGGAACCCAGTGGTATACTGTTCCAGTTGCTTTTGTGTTTTCTCTATATCACTGGGCTCTCTTCTTTCCACATGGCTGAGCAAAGAACAGAAGATATTGAACTTGGTTACCATCCTCACAAACTGCAACAGAACACAAGTAAAGATGTGTTTAAGTTTGATATGGCGTCAGGTCAGAATCCCTTACTTAATATTGATTTAAACAGTGAAGGAACCTCCATTAATTCATGCTCTGTGAGTGAGAGAAATGACTATGAAACCTTTAACAATTTGTTAAGCTCTTTTGATAGCTTGGCAAGGAAACTGAAACGGCTACAATGGCAGAGGTTTCATATGGAGGCTTGCTTGCAGTTTAAAATAGTACCAAAAGGCATGAGGGTACTATGTATGCCAGCACAAAGAGAGATTTTTTCCTGATTTTACTTGCACGCTGGCAACAGATTAATGTAGAGACTAGCTATCGCTATATGCAGCATTTGATGGAATATTTCTCTCCTGTTGAGCAGTTATTATGAAGTATTTAATTTATCTAATGTGGTATTAACCCCAGAACAGTTATGAGTTTTGGGGAAAGGACTGATTTTTATACCGATCAGAGGTTATTTTAGATTTGCATATGTTTGGGTGCAATAATGTAACCAGGTATCTTGTACCTTTATTCATTATGTAGTACTTTTTGAAGCATTTAAGTGATTAGAGACAAAAGACTGTGGCTGACATTTTTATGACAGTTTTGAGGAGCAGCAGTGGTGTTTCACTGAAGGGGTGGACCACATACCTAATGTTATGCCTGATGATCAGTGCTGCAGGAATGCCGCGCAAATTGATTGTGAATGTATGTGTATATGTTGTGGAATATTTTTGGTTATGGTAGATTGACTGATAACTCTACTTCCTGCTGCCATTTTTATTCCTGACAGCCATGGTTTTAGATGCTGTAATAAGAGGTGTTCAGTTTGGAATATGAAAAACTTAAGGGATGAATTTGATGACAACTTGGCATTATTGATCTGTATTTAACATTTGTTCTAGAACTTTGTTTTATTATTTTCAGTTTTTTTTTCAGGTTTATCTTGGCATTCTAAACTTGATAAAATGAGCAGTAGGTAATGGCAGTGTTTATATGGAATTAGATTTTGTATATCTTCTCTATGGAGTAGAGAATTAAGCCTGGCTATAAGAAAGCAACCTAGACCTTTAGTAGTAAAGATGCAAATCTACCAGCAGAAAAAGTTGATTCTGACAAAATTGTGGCAGAAGGACAAAGTACTAAAAGTGGGAGACAGCAGTGTGTTTGTGGAGAATGATTATTCATTGTACACAAGACAGAAGAGGAGGAAATTTATTCCACTATTCAGGGAATGTCAAGATGCAGGTGTGAGATTCATACAGCTGTACTCAGCTGTCTTTAAAATATTCTTCCCTGGAGGGACAGAATTATTTTTTGGTGAAGTTCATGCTAAGGAGGAAATACAAAAGTTTGTCCAACAAAAAGTAAGCTGTGAAGCAGAAGGAGATTCTGCTTCTTGTTCTTCTGGTAATAACGACTACAGAGAGACTGTACCTGTGAAACCTTTTCAGAATTTTCAATGGAAAATGTTGGAGAGAAGGAAGGGACCACGAGAGTTAATTAGAAGAATCGAGAGTATGTTGGAAATGAAGCAGAGCTAGGATTTCGGAGATGAACAGTAATCAAACCAGTAACTTAATGTGGGATTATAATGCAATAATTATATTTGTTAAATATGACAGAACAAGAAAATATTGGGCTTCTTCAAAATTTGGTGGACTTTTGGTGGGTTGTAAAGCATATGCCCTACTTTGTGCCATTAATGTTCGGAAAAGTGCTTTGGGGAGGGGAAGAGGAGGGAGAAAGTTAAGTGTAAGTAAATATTTTTTTTCTTAAATAGTACCAATTTTGTGGCATGTGACTTTCTTTACATGCTATAAAGTAAAGTTTTTCAGTTACTTTTAAGTGTAATGGGGATTGTAAACAGATGCCGCTGTTCTTTTTTTCTTTTTCCTTCTCTTTCTCTCCTTGTTTAAGAAATGTAGGCACTGCAGTGTATAGAAAAGCATGATAAAAGAAAAATAAGTGTGCCTTTTCTCATTCTTGCATCGAGAAATGACTGGATTAAAGACCTTTGAGGTAGTAACAAGTTTTAAGAGAGAGCATGTAAATGAAAAAGAATATTGATTATTATGAGGCTTTTTTCCTAGCAAATACATGTATGCTGAGTAACAATTCTGCAGCTGGTCTTCGTTTCCATGGAAACAGTCTGATAAAGAGAAATGGGCTGCCTGATTCCCATGTGTCCATGAAGATAGTAATCTGATAGAGAAATTGGCGACAGTCTAGTAGTGAGTGACTGGCTGAGGAAAAAAAAAAAGAAAAGAGAAATTGGAGATGGTGTTCTCTGAAAGCATTCATGGGTTTTCCCAAAGTAGATAAGTTCTCTAAAACATTCAGGGGTTTTTCCCAGCCGGAAGAACTGTAAAGATAAGACAGAACCAATCAGCACTTAGTAGAAGCACAAGCTGCACCATACCTCTTAGCATGGATGACCTTTCTTTTAGATTAACTAGTGTCTGTCAGTTTGGGACTTTTGTTCCTATTAGGAGGGTAAAAATTCAATATTTGTAGGTGTACATAGTTTTGTGTGTTAGTATTAAGTTAATAGGTTTTAGGGGGGTTGGGGTGTATTTATTTATTTTTTGTTTTGTTTGTTTTTTTTTTTTTTTTGTTTGAGGGCTTTCAGTAGAACAAAACGTTTTATAAGATGTGACATAGGCTCAAATGCATATGACAAGAAACAACTGTATAAAAGTTCAACCTGCCAAACAGTCTATGCATGTAACACAAAAGCTGGAACTAGACATTTAAAAAGTGTTATACATAAAAGGTTGGATTAATAACTTTTTAATACAATGATGCTTTCCTTTAATGTCTTTAAATGTAAATTACCTAACAGATAAATACCAACAGGAAAGAGTAATGAACTATATTAAAAATGTAGAGTGCAAATTGCTGTGTTACAGGAGACCTACTTAGAAAGGACTGAACATGTCAGTTTGATAAAGAAAGGTTCTCAGGATAGTTGTTCAGAGGAATACCTGAAACAAGGGAAAGAGGAGTACTTGTATTAATTGCAAAAGTAGCTCCAATAGTGATAGAAAAGATAAAAAAAGATAATGGCAGATTTGTAGTGCTACCGGGTTACTGGCAGGGGTGGAGGATTGCACTGGCATGTATTTACATTCCACCTAAAACTGCTATAATCAAATCAACAATATTCAGTAAGGATATCCTCACCTCCAGGCTAGTTGCTCAGTATATTGCATCCGAGGTTATCCAAGTACAACTAACTCTGGGCAAAACTGCAATCCAAATTGTAGCTTGCTACAGATCCCCCACCATGCCCCAAGATTTCCACTCCTCTTTTCTTGATGTACTGGAAAATATTAGGGTTCAACCAAACACCCTAATAAGGGGCAATTTCAACTACTCCACCATTAACTGTGAAAACTAGTCGTGTACCAACTCCTTCACACAACGCTTTCTGGAATTCATAAACTCCAATGCCCTGGATAAACTTATCCACACCCCCACCAGGGTTAACAGTATCCTAGACCTAGTCATTACTAACATGAGTGACCGGTGTACCACACCTGAAGTCAAGTCCTTGTTGATCCAATCCGACCATAAGCTAATCACCCTTGATATCCACGTCCCGCCCCCATTAAGGAAACCACGGTAAAAAATTTCTCCAAAGCCAACTTCATGCTTCTTAAGACAGAAGTGGTGAACTTCATGACACCCATGCAGATTACTTATAGGTGGGGACTGAAATTTGATTTGCAGCAATGAAGATGTGTCTGGGGGGCCAAGAAGAGAAAATATAACAAAAGGGGAGTAGATTTTTTTGAAGAAATTTTTGAAAATATTTGGCATGAAAGATGTGAATTCAGTAATTGGAGTTCGGAGTAAATTTACATATTATTCCCTAAGATATAAAAACTGGACTAGGCTAGACAGAATTTACATTTCACAGGAACATGTGCATTTAATTAAAGGTCTTGATACCCACTCAGTAACTATTTCAGCTCATGCGCCAATAATAGCTAAAATAAAAACACAGGGTAATTAAATAAAAATGAGACACTGGTGCTTTCCCACCTATCTGTTAAAAAAGAGGCAGGAATTTAAGGAATGGGTAGTGAAGATTATTCAGGAGCTGTTAGAGGATCACACTTTCTTCTGAAAATATAGCTAGGTAGCGGGATAAAATTAAGGTGGAGTTTAAATATAGCGTGGAAAAAAAAGAAAGGGAGTTGTGGTTAATAAGTAACAAGAATTATTTAGAGGGATTGACAAATGTTAAAGTATTGCAGAGAAAGGTGAATCTCACAGAACAAGAAGAAAATCAACTGCAGAATGTCAAGCAGAAAAATAAGGGATTACCTCAATAGTAAGCACAAGCTTACAAAGATTGCTGTTAAGCAACTGTTTTTTTGAAACTTTTAGCACAGCGACTCAGGCAACAGAGTAGAAAGGGCTGTCACTAAACTTAGGAAGCCTATAACAAAACAGGTTGCGAGATCCTGTAGAGGTATTAGAAGATATTTCAGAAATTCTATGAGAGTCTGTATAAAGCAGAGAAATTTGAAAATCAAGAAAAGATACAAATGTAAGTGTTTATGGAAAAATTAAATATGCCAAGGTTAGAGGTTGATGAGGCTAGCTTACTAACAGTTAGGATAGGAGGAGATTAAGTAAAAATTGTGATGTATAACCAGTGTACAGGAAAGTCCCCAGGAATAGATGGTATTTTTGTGGACGTTTGGAAGCTAGGAGGAAAAAAAACTGATAAAGATCTGTAAGGTTTTGTTTAACAGTATCTTAAGAGGAAGAGAAAGAAGTAACACCATCCTGGGAGAATCAGTGGTAGCTGTAATACCTAAAGAGGGTAAAGTCCATCAGATTCAGCTCCATACAGGCCCAGCTCCATACAGGCCCATTTCAAAACTAAACCATGATTATAAAGTGTCCATGTCTATAATGGCTAAAAGAATGGCAAAAGTAATATCAAAAGTAATAGATATGAATCAGTGTGGTTTTGTGGAGGGGAGGCAAACATTTGACAACATTAACAGAACATTGATGATCCAGAAGGAAGCAGAATGTAAGAAAGCACCATTATTGTTAGTGGGACTTGATGCAGAAAAAGCTGGGACTTTATGAGCTGGACAATGGAAGCATTTGCATTTCCTGAAAAAAATATAAGGCTGATTAAGAGAATATATGAGGGATCGGAGGTGAAAATTAAAGTGTGTGAGATCCTCTCTGATAATTTCTGCTTGAGCAGAGGAACCAGGCAGGGGTGTCCTCTTTCCCTTTATTTGCCTTAAATTTAGAACCATTGGCAAAGAAAATAAGAGACTCAGAAATTCAAGGATATAATTGGTATGGTAGTCAAGAAAAGCTGGCTTTATTTGCAGATATTATTTTGTACCTGACAGAACCAGAAAAAAGACAATACAATGTTTTGGAGCATTTTGGGACAGTCTCCTATCTTTTAGGCAATAGTGGTAAATTTATGTACCCACACATGAACTGGTTCAGGAATACCCATATTTATGGAGACATGATAAAATGAGATATTTAGGAGTATGGATTAAAAATTATTCTAATGTGGCAGGGAAGGATATGTGGGAATAGACTAAAAAGATAATACAAAATTTGAGAAAATGGGAGCTTTGTTATATGGATATGGATAGTAAGATACAAGCAGTTAAAATGTTTTTTGTCCCTTTAGTCTTATACACAGGTCAGGCATATTTTTAACAACCAGAGGATAAGTTGTGGGTAGCAATTAATAAAGAGCTGAAGGAGATTATCTGAGAGGGAAAGATGGCAAGAGTCAAGTGGGAAAAACTGATTCTTCCAGGTAGAAAAGGGTGATTGAGATTATCCAATATGAAGGGGTATTTCAGAGCTACACAGTTAAGAGTCCTATACATAACACAAGCAGAAAACTATAATTCAAAGTGGGAAGGCATGATGATGAAACATGGAGGAAGCTCAAATAACAAGGAGAGACTTGGATTTTGGATGCAGGCCTTTAAAGAGAATAACAATAATCATGCAGAGTATTATATCTTTAAAGTAGTAGAAAATATTCTAAGAACTAAGCCAATACAGGAATGGAGAAAGGAGATTCTGCCGATAGGGATGACTGCAAATAGGTTATATACAATGGGCAAGAGGGGGACGGAATTTATTGGAGAAAACTGGCAAAAGAACCAAGGTATTGGGAGCAAATAACTAGAGAGGGAAAGATAATAGAATGGGAAGAAGCCAAGAATTTATTTGGATTGCAGGTTAGAGATTGCCTTCCCGATCAGGGATTGATATTCGAGTATAGGCCAAGAGAAAGAAATGGGGGAGGGGGTCCTAAATTAAAGACCAGCACTGGTAGATTTTTTTTAATAGAATCTAGAACAGAAGCTGTTGTTAAAAAAGGAATAATTAGAAGAGCATATAACATATTGTGTAATAACTATAAGAATCAATCAGAGGAGGTTAGAAAAGATTGGGAAGAGAGATTGGATAAGCAGTTCACAAAGAAACAATGGGAGGATATATGTATGTCCCCCAAGTTATGCAACAGATTTTAGAAGATTTAGGATTTTTGCCTGAAAATGTTTACATAGATATTTTTATACCACAAGCGGACTCCAGAGAATTTTTCTACAGGCAGACAATAAGTGTTGGAGGTGTGAAGGGGAAGAAAGAGGTAATTGGGAACATATTTTCTGTGAGTGCAGTGAGTTGGTGGACTTTAAGGATTCCCTGCGGGATGCACTGGTGATGCTGGGTGGGCTGCGGGATGCACTGGTGATGCTGGGTGGGCAGATTGATCTGACTAGGGAGATGATTTTTCGGAGCTGAGATCAGAATTGGAATTGCCTAGAGATGGTAAGGCCTTGCTGTGTCTAATAATGGTGGTTGCCAAAAAAGCAGTTATTAGAAAACTGAAATCCAAACCGACTATACTGGAAGTAGTGAATATAGTAACAGAGGTAAAACAACTGGAATTGAGATCTTTAGAAAAGAGTAGGAGTAAACTATGTAGGAAAAAATGGGAATTGTGGGAATAATGTCTACAAGGTAAGAATGAACTCTAAAAGGTGGCAGGACTTAAATGAGCTATGTAATGTTTGAGTGAGAAAGATTAGGTAGATTATAAGTGATGTATAATGTTTGCAACTAGGAGTGTGTCAGAATAGTTTGTGATGTAAAATGCTTGCAACTAGGATTCTGTCGGTGTGGTTTGTTTTCATTAATATAAATGTATCATTGGCTATGTAGTAAGTGATGGTTTAATAAAGATGTTTCTTACTTAAAATAAAGGCAGGAATTGAATATTTTATGTAATATTGCTTAGTTTATATGATGTATAGCAATATATGAAGTATAATGTTTGTTACATTGATGTAATTTGATTACTTTTATATCAATGTAAAATTGCCTATGTCACAAGTGATAATTCAGTAAAGGTGTTAGGGGAAAAATGGATATTTTCAACATGTAGAAGTATTTTCCTTTACTTTCTCTTCTTAAAATTTAAGGAAATTGCTCTTTTGTTTTGTATTTATATACCATTTCCTTTCCTAAAGCAATTTTCTTCAGGGTAGAACTTCAAAGTGTTGTGCTTTCCGTTAATAGTCCTTTGAAATGTATTTGGAATTTGATGCTTGGTACTTACTGTGCATTTTTTTCTTTTAACAGCTTTAAGGACAACTCAACAAGTTCTTGAATAACTGGGGTGGGAGAAGATCATGGCATCCAAACGTGGGCAGGCTAGTTATTCGGATACAGCCCCCTTCCTTGCCCAGCCTGACAGCACTAAGGAGAAAAACTCTGAGAGATCTCAGTACTCAGGAGAAGTCAAACATGCGGAACCTAGCCCGGTGGAGGAAGTAGGACCTGATGAACCCGAACTCATCTCAGGCTTGTCTTTCTGCCGATCCCTTATCATAGTGTTTGTACTGTGTTATGTTAACTTAATTAACTATATGGACAGATTCACTGTAGCAGGTAAGATAAGCAGGAACAGCTACAAAGGAAATCCTCTATAGTTGAATTGTGGGTAGGTTTAAAGAATGACATTGATTTTTGACTAGAGGAGACATTTGTTTACTTTTGTATCCCTTCACTGTGTGATCAGTATGTGTTTTGCTGCTTGTCGTCTGATATTTATTTTCAAAAATGCATTTATTGTAGTAAAAAAAGTTTTTTTTGGAACATAATGGTAAAATCATTTTCAGTGTAAAAGTGTGATGAAGTACATTTTAAAAAGTTTATTTTTAAGTCTTTTGGTGTCCCTTTACATTTTAACATGTCTAGAATTGTGTCTTCCCTAGTCAGTAATCATAGTTATTCATATTTGTTATCCTGTTGGGTTGGCTTGCTGTGGATTCACATGCCAGTAGATTGATTTGCCAAGGTGCCTGGAGTAGGGTTTACCAGTGCCCTGCTCAGAAACTGCATCTGTCCAGTACCATTTATAGTGCATTACTCAGCATGTCTGTGTGATGTAGAGTGAACTAGTAGTCAGTTATGTGTGTTTGGAAGGGCATTTTTCCTAAGAGGTCATTATAATCCAGCACTTCAATCAGCACAGGAGCTTCATGGGTAGTAGTTAAGCTTAACTGGGGGCAGTGCTTAAGTGCCAGCAAAATACATACATACAGGCAATGGAAAATGCCTCGATCAGCTTTGACTTTTACCATATCTGATGTGTAGAGTACCATATGTTTACATCACCTGCATTGTGAACATTCTGCTCTACAAAACAAACAAGGAAAATTCAGAGCTAAACATACTTGCTTTGATCTCATCACAGCTAGAAAAACACTACTTAAGGCAATTGAGAGAACATCCCTTTAAGACTGGTCATCTCTTGAAAAGTTCTGTTTTATACTCTCTCCACTTTAATGTAGCATTTACATGCTTTTACTAACTTGCTAAGATGTGATTTGTTTCCCTCACTTTAGTAATCAAGTGGGTTAGTGATTGCAGTTCTAAACAGTAACTTGCAATATTTATCATGGAGTGATGTCTTCTAATGGTGATATTTATCTGTTGCACCTTGTAGGTCAGGAAGCTGTTCGAGGAAGTGAACCAAAAAAAATCTAGTCATGTGTATTAAAAAAAATCAAAAAGCAAAAACAAACAATGTGAAAAAAGTAAAAAAGTAGACATGGGGCAAATAAATAAAAAAATCCAGTTTTATTTATTGCATCTGAAGTAGTTAACTTCATTTGATCAGCAACCTGTGGGTTTCAGATCCGACATGGATCCGAGCCGACAGCATACCAAGCAAAAAGATCCGAGTTACAAGCTCCTCCCCCTTACCCAAACTACACTGCAACCTCCTTCCAATCCTCAGATCTCGTTTGCCGCGGCTTTGCCAAGCACGGGATTCGTCGAGCTCCAGGCAAGTGTAGCAGTCTTTTACTATGACCGTTGTTTCAACTTTCTTTTTTAGTCTAGTTTTTTCTGTGGCTGTGTATATTAGTTCTTTTCTTTGTGTATCATTCTCCCTAGCTTTTATCTCCCCCTTCACCTTTGGTAGTTGTCCATCCCTTAGTAGGCCTCTTTTCCCTCCTTCAGGTGTGCATGTGTGTCTAGAGTATGGCCGAAAGTCATAAAGTGACTTTTTCCAAGTGCTCTGAGTGTGGCCATAAGCTGTCGCCAGCGGATGGTCACACTCAGTGCGTGACCTGCTTGGGGGTTCCGCACTTTTCTTCGGGCTGCCAGATCTGTGCGGCCTTCAACCCCGGGGCCTCATGGGATAGGAGGAACAAGCTGATTCTGGCGAGTCTTCTACCCGCAGAATCAGCTACTTCTCCTTCACTCTCTGTAGCGACAGCCGCGGCTGCCCAGACAGCCGGCCCCTTCCCCTGTCTGGGACTCACCCTCCCACCTTGTCTCAGGGAGAACGAAGAGGCCAAGAAGGACAAAAAAGAGAGAAGGGAGAGAGAGAGAGAGAAAAATAGAGAGAGAGAGAGAGAGAAAGAAGCCACAAGTGGCAGGCCGAACTGGACCCCTCGGCCCCTCTCGCTAAAGTTGTCTCTTCTCCCTTGAGAGTTTCCAAGTCTTCCTCCCCACGGCTCCGTTCGCCACATTTCTCTTCAGAGCTGGAGGAGGAAACCCGACCAGCCTCGAGGTCGTCGTCCCATTGGCCCTCCCGGCCAGCTTCAGCACCTTCCTCCAGGTCTACCCACAGCATCTCAGAGGCAGATATGGACCGGATGATGCCTCGATTCGTGCAAACTCAGCTGCAGATGGGAGTGTTGCTGCCCCCCCCCCCCTGGGGGGAGCTCAGCTCCATTGTTCGCCCCGATAGCTCCTTCTCCGATCCACCACCAGATTTCGGAGTCTTCGGATCCGAGGAACCCCAGAGTCAGGGGGTCGGCGCCAATGGTTATTCCTACCTTGACGCTGGCCATGCCCTCGAGCTTATCAGATCCGCTTTCGGATCCAAGCTCTCGGAGCCGCGAGTTGGGCATCGGATCCGGGTGGGGGTGAGTGTGTCTTCGGCTCCTTTGCGGTCGGAGCACACCGTCCTCTCGGGTCCGACCGTTCCGGCTCCAGCACCGATCCCCTCATCGGATCCGAGGGGCCCGGCCACCTGTATTAGAGAGGCCAGTTCCCCTTTGGCATTCGATGTGGTAGAGAGAGTTCTCTCTGGAGGATCGAGACCCCTCACTCTTTCCTCAGGGTCCGCCCCCGCAGCTCAGTTTGTCCCTCATCATCCCATCCCCCCAGGGGCAGCCTGTGTCGTTGACGCCCCAGCCACTTCCCCTGGAGGAACATGATTCTGTTGGTGAGCCCCCTCGGACACCCCCCACCGAGGAGGTACCTCACAAACGCCTGTGCAAAAGGAGGCACTTGGACTCCCCTGAGTCCCTCACCGAGGATACAGATTTGGAGGAAGGGGAAGGTTCCCCCAAATCACCCCCTGACGACATCTTCTTTGGAGACATTATGGAAATACTCCGCCAAAGGGAGGGGTGGTCCGCCAAAAAACCTTCCTCGGATGAGTCGATATTCCTGGAGGCGTTCGACACAGGCCCATCTACCTCTTGGGTGCCCCCCCCAGCCGACCCCCTGGTCGACCTGATTACCAACAGGGAGTGGAAGGAGCCGGACACTGTACAGCCAATACCCAGAAGGCCCGATAAGGTTCTTAGTCCCCCTGCAGACAGAGCTTCGTGGAGCAAGGGTTCCCCGGTTGATGCCATGGTGGTGGCGGCGGCCACCAAAAAGGAACTCTCCCAGGAAAGTTCTTCGGTCCATCCCCCTGACAAGGAGTCTCGGGCAATGGACCGTATTGGAAAGCGGGCTTTTGCTTCAGCTACCTATTCTATAAGGGCGCTGAATTTACTTGGCCCATGTAATCAGACTGCAGCTGGACCTGGTCAAAGAGTATGCTGAGTCTCCCCCAGAGTCCATGTCGGCCGAGGATAAACAGACTTTCTCGGCTCGTATGGCCACTCTCAAGTCAGTGTCTAATACTTCTATGCGGCTACTTTCCCAGGCCATGGAGGGAGCTGCTAGAGCTAGCGGGTCCGGTATCGCCTTAAGGCGTCATGCCTAGCTTCGACTTTGCAATTTCTCGGAGTCCTTCAAGGCATCCTTCGCGAATGCACCCTTTGACGGGTCGACCCTGTTCGGGAAGACCGTCCGCGAGATGCTGGTCCAGAGCAAGAAAGATGGGAAAATGCTGTCAGCCGTCGGAATCTGCTTCTCTACCCCTCAAAGGTCCTTCTGCAGAAACTAGCGAGGGCAGAAGAAAATGTGGTTCCGGAAATCTCAGCAGGCCTGGAGGCAGAGGGGGACCGAAGAATTTTGGGTCATGGGAACCCTTTTCCGACTGACCCACGCAGCAGCCCTGAGGGGTTGCCCGACTGCTCTTCTCTGGAGGCAGTCTGAGGGGTTTTTTTGAGGCACCTGGCTCAGTGGGAGTCCATCATGACAGATCGCTGGGTGCTTCAGATAATATCTAGAGGCTATTCAATCCCCTTCATAAACAAGCCCCCTTACTCAAGGCGCCTCCCAGATGTCCCACCCACTCAAAGAGAGGCTGTGGCTTTGGAAATAAAAAAGCTGTTAGAAAAAAGAGCCATCTAGCATGTGCCCCCAGACCAGTCCGGATCAGGCATCTACTCCAGGTTCTTTCTGGTGCCAAAAAAGACGGGGGACTTAAGGCCGATTCCCGACCTGTCAACAATGAACCTTTTTAGTTGCCAAGTAGAAATTCCGGATGGTCACGCTCCAATCCATCCTGCAACTCTTGCAGGAGGAGGACTGGATGTGCTCCATAGACCTCAAGGATGAGTACTAACATATTCTAATGGACAGACGGTCCAGGAGGTTTCTCCGCTTTCAGCTAGGGGCCAGTTATTACCAGTTCAGGGTCCTACCCTTCAGTCTCACCACAGCCCCCAGGGTGTTCACCAAGGTCATGGCAGTTGTAGTGGCCTACCTGAGGCTCCAGGGCATACAGGTCTTCCCGTACCTAGACGACTGGCTCCTCACCACCCCCACCAGGCATGTACTTTCTCTAGCCAGGGATTTCTTCCTCCGGATATCACCCCGGTTGGGGATAACTATAAATGTCAAGAAGTCTTTCCTCCAGCCTGTTCAAGTGTTGGACTTCATAGGGGCCAGGATAGATACCCTCCAGGCCAGGGCCTTCCTAACGTCAGACAGACTTCACAGCATGACTCTGCATGTGCTAGCCCTCTTTCAGTCCCCTGCTCCCCCAGCAGAATTAGTAATGAGAGCTTTGAGGTCCATGGCGGCAGTGATCAGTCTGATTCTTACGCTCGTCTGCACATGAGGGTTCTACAGTGGATGTTGCAAGCCCAGTGGTCTATTCTACACCACCCTCTAGATTTCCTGATTCCCCTCAGCAGGGTTTGCAGGAACTCCCTCATGTGGTGGCTTCAATCCCAAGCCCTTCGGGAAGGACGACCCTTTGTTATGTCCCCACCCCAGGCCACAGTGACCACGGACACCTCTCTCCTAGGGTGGGGGGGGCATTGTGCGGGCAGGACTGTCCAAGGCACGTGGACTCAGACTGAGACCGTACTGCATATAAATGTCCTGGAGATGAGGGCAGTCCTTTTAGCGTTGAAGGCCCCTTCATGCCTCTCTTCCTCTGGGGACTATTGCTATCCAGTCGGACAATATGTCATTGGTCTGGTATATCAACAATTAGGGGGGAGCCAGGTCTTACCCCCTTTGCCGAGAAGCCATGAGAGTTTGGGAGTGGGTGATCTCCACCATCCGCTTCCTGTTAGCAACACATATTCCCGGTTGGTCCAACTTACTGGCAGACAAATTGAGCAGAACTATCCTCTCTCCTTACGAGTGGTCTCTGAATCCTCGTGTAGCGGAACAGATCTTCCACAAGTGAGGTCAGCCTTGCTGCGATCTCTTCGCATCGCCTTCCAGCGTGAAGTGCAGTGAGTTTTTCGCTCTAATTCCTCCTTTGGGGGAAGCCCCCAGAGATGCTCTAGTCCATGCTTGGCTGCCCTGTCTTCTTTATGCATATCCTCCACTTCCACTTATGACAAAATTTTTGCAGAAAGCTCGTCGGTTGGGGAGCAAGATTATCCTCATAGCCCCATTCTGGCCTCATCAAGGCTGGTTCCCCCTGCCTGCAGTCTCATCTCATAGCTCCACTCTGGATCTTGGATCCCATTCCGGATCTGATTTCTCATCCCTCGGGAATGGCTCCTCCGAACCTGGACTGTCTCAAACTCTTAGCTTGGCTGACCTAGTTCCCCTAGTTGCCAGGAGTCCCGGTATCTCTTCACAAGTCAAATCTATCCTGGTGGCGGCACATAAACCCTCTACCAGGAAGATTTACAGTAGCAAATGGAAACGTTTTTCCATTTGGGCTTCATGAAAGAACTTTGATTCTTTCGCCGCTCCTATTCCAGCGGTAGTGGAATTCTTGTCTCATATTTTTCAGCAAGGGGCCAGCTCATCTACTGTGAAGGTTCAGCTGGCTGCAATTGCCCATTTCCATATTGGGGACAACTTTGGTTCTCTCGCTGCTGCCAGAATTTGTAAGACCTTTCTAAAAGGCACTTTTCTTTTGAGATCCCCTGTTAGAAATTCATCCCCACCGTGGGATCTGACCTTAGTTCTTCAGGCGTTAGTTGTGCCTCCATTCGAACCCACAGCTTCCGTTGATCTGAAGTTCTTGTCATGGAAGATGGCTTTTTTGGTAGCCATTACTTCAGCTAGGAGAGTGTCGGAGCTTCAGGCTCTCTGTATCAAACCTCCATACCTCGTGTTTCATAAGGATAGTGTATCTCGCAGGACTAATCCCTCTTTTCTCCTTAAAGTTGCTTCCGAGACGAACATTAATCAGTTCATTAATTTGCCCATCTTTTTCCCTAATTTCCAGAACAAAGGAGAATATAAACTTCATTTGATGGATGTTCATAGACAGTTACTTTTTTATTTGCACAGGACGGCTGTCTTTCCTAAATCTGATCAACTTTTTGTCTCCTTTGCTCAGCCTTTTCTAGGGAAACCAGTTTCAAAGGTGACTCTCGCCAGGTGGATTTCGAGTTGTATCCTATAAACATACAGAGAGTCTGGCTTACCAGAACCAATGGGAGTTCATGCTCATTCTACGCATTCTATGGCAACATCTGCTGTATTCTGGTCTAGAGTTTCCCTGGATGACATTTGTTCAGCGGCTACCTGAGCGTCCTCTCACACCTTTATTTCTCATTATAAACTGGATTTGGTGTCTTGTGGAAGGGCTGCCTTTGGCTCTGCATTGCCCCAGAATATCCTTCCTTAAGGGCCTCCCAAGATTCCGGTAGCTGGGGACTCTGTCCCACAGGTTGCTGATCAAATGAAGTTAACTGCTTTAGGTAAAGAAGTTATGTACTCACCATAACGTTCCATCTGAGTAGGTAAACTTAATTTGTCAGCAACCGTCCCTCCCTCCTTCCCCCTGACCTTGATGGTTATTTAGCTGAGCTCGAGGTTCGGACTTATGAGCTTTACTTTGTCCTTGAGTCAGGTGTCTTAGGTTGTTATTTTGTTTTGTTATTATGTGCAGGTGGCAAATGCGATCTGAGGATTGGAAGGAGGTTGCAGTGTAGTATGGGTAAGGGGGAGGAGCTTGGAGCTCAGATCTTTTTGCTTGGTATGCTGCCGGCTCGGATCCGTGTCTGATCCGAAAACCACAGGTTGCTGACAAATTAAGTTTACCTACTCAGATGGAACGTTATGGTGAGTACATAACTTCTTTTTTCTTACAGTTTTTTTTTACGTAGACTTCTTCAGTATAAATTAACATATTCCCAGCTCTCCAGTATATACAGTCAGCAATCATATGATCAAGTCACATGATATAAAATGATTCAAAAACATTTTCAAAATTTGCTGCACTAGTAATTCATGCGTTTATAAAATAAGAGAATTTTATTTCCTAGCTAATCTTTCAGTTAAGAAACACTTTATTTTATTTGCTTCATTTAATCTTGGAAATGTATTGACTTGCAAGTACAAGTGCAGTGCCAATATGTTTCATGTTCTTTTAATTTATTTTTATAATCACCTCCCTTGTTCTAATGCAGCAAAATATTTTTTAATCAGTACAATATGCTGAGTGTCTATAAAGTTTATTATTGTGTTTTCATTTAATTGCATAACAATGTTTTTTTAATCTGTATAAAGACGTTTCTTGTAGTCATACCTACATAAAACATGTGCCTAATGAACATGATGATAAATATACCACACCAGTAGAATTGAACAGATT
Organism: Protopterus annectens; assembly: GCF_019279795.1. Classification (NCBI taxonomy): domain Eukaryota; kingdom Metazoa; phylum Chordata; order Ceratodontiformes; family Protopteridae; genus Protopterus; species Protopterus annectens. The sequence continues at coordinate 61,067,217 of NC_056738.1, forward strand.
GTGATTCGAAACTGAAAAAAAGTCATGTCTAAATGCTTTATCTGTCAGTGACCCTTCAGAAGTAAAATTACAGGTGCCACATAAACTGTATTTATGTGTTCCAAACCTTTTGTCCATTTGAACAAGTTTAATTAGTAATAGCATTTTTAGTTAGATATTTTTAAGTTAAGCTTTCCGGTTGTCAGCAATACTATTCTTGGTGTAGGTATGGTCAACTGTCATTTCAAGACAAAATGTGTTAGAAGTAAAATTTGTTGTTATAATTTTAATCATTGAATCTGTTCCTTTTATGTAAAATTGGTTGATATTTTTTCTCTCTCTTACTTATGACTGCTGGCAATAACTTGAAGGAGTTATGTAATGCAACCTTTTCTGACAAACATTTTAATAATAAAATCAATTTCATGTAAAAGTTATGTTCCTCGTGTTTCACTGTTGCAGTCATTACATTTGGGTAATCTGCTGGCAGGTTGCCCTCAGTCGGCCTGAATTCCAAAGTCTTGGGTCCTGCGTCGGTTGCTGTCTCCTCTTCCATGACGTCAGGTCGTCAGGGGTATAAAACAGGCAACTGACGCCATTTTCTTTAGTCTTCCTTGCCGCGCGGTGCCCGAAACAGAAGCAGTTCGCAAGTGCCAGTCGGCCAACTCCTGAAATTTTCGAATTCGAGTTTCAGAACCGAAGTCTTCACTAAAACTAAGTACCCCGTTAGGGAATCTTTTTCTTGCTCCATACCGATGTCAGTAAAAGTTAATAATTCCATTACTTGTGGGAAGCAAATACCTCATAAGGATTTCCATTTGTACTGTATTCCTTGCCTAGGCCCTGATCATAACGTGCCTAGCTGTTGGTTTTGTGCTAGATTTAACCAACGTACTATCAAGCGTCGGTATATCTTTGCTTCAAAATATTTTGGAAACAGATTTAACTATCCTGAAATGTCGTCGGATAGCAATCCGACTACCAGAGTTCACAAAAAACGCAAAGAAAAGGTCAGAGACAGACCGTCGAGGTCCAAAACCGATGACGAAGCTTCTCCTAAGCCAATCGCCGGTTTGCCAGTAGTCAGTGAGGTGCTTTCGCAGCCCCTGATACCCACTACTTTCCAGTCACAGGCCTCTACCGAGACCCATGTGAAGTCCGGTATGCCACGAGATTCTCAAAGTTTTGTACCCGCGGATGTCTCTCCCTCGTATGGGTCTGGAGCCGCTGAGCAGGCACCGGCTTCTGAATGTGTCTTCAGGCCTCGGCATTTCTATATAAAACTGATGCCAGCTTCAAAATCAAAGACAAAAGCAACTTCTAAAGCTAAAAAAGCGATGCATGAGCCATGTGCACAGGCCTCTATGCAAAAAAAAGCAGATGATCAAAATTGCTGAAGACCGAATTACCTTGATCAGGGGTTCCCAACCCCCTCCTGGTAAGAGGCCTAGGCAAGACACTGATTATGAATCTTCCGATCAGGTTTCTATTTCTTCTGCTACCTCTTCTGATCAGGAATTTTCTATACCACCCTGTGAGGATTCTGATGCAGAGGAATCTATCCCATCTGCATCTCCTCCTGAAGATTATTCCTTTGGAGAAACCTTGCATACTTTGAGGGAGCATTTTCACTGGGAGAGTCAATATTTCTCTGAATCAAAAAAGAGGCTTAGGGATTTTCTTCTTCTCTCTCAGCATAGGCCTTTAGCCATACCTCCTGTTTTAGACATTGTAGATGATGTGTTTTCGGAGTCAAGCTTGACTCCAGACTCCTTACCTCTGGCTCCTAGCAAGTCAGACAGATATTACAGGGTTCCTGACTCACACAAATTTTTATTTAAAAACCCTGCTGCTGACCCTGAAACTATTTCACAAGGTCCAAAAGGTGTTAAGGCCTCTGACAGAGATTCCAGGGCACTGGATAGATGGGGAAAGATGGTTTATACATCTGCAACCTTGGCAATTAGGGCCTTAAACTGCCAGTTTCATATGCTCCAGTATCAACAACATGTTATGGGATTACTGAAAGAGAAAATTATGTTGATTTCTGAATGTGCAGAAAATAAAGAATTGCAGGAATTATTGCATGCAGCAGAACAAGTTGGAAAGCATACTTTGCAATGTGGATGTTCTTCATCTCACATTGCTGCAGTCCTTACACTTGGGTAGTCCGCTGTCCTCGGTCGGCCCGAATATCAAAAAGTAAGGCTGGCGTCGGGGTCAGCGGCATTTGATGACTGACATCAGGACGCCGGGGTATGAATGCATGACCGACGCCATCCTCCCGCTTTTGCCGCATGGTCCGATGCAAGCAGTATTGCAAGTACGGTTCAGACCCGTCAAAAGTTATTAAGTACCCTTGTAGAATATTTTTAGTTTTCTTGCCTCAGTGGTTTACCGGATGTCAGAAAAGTGAATTAGAGACTATCATACTTTGTGTATTCCTTGTTTAGGGCCTGAGCGGGACAAAGCAGTTCAGGTTACTATACTCCCTCCCTGCCTAGGGTGGTTAGGCCCTCTCTTCTGTTTCCAAAGGCTTCCCAGAGAGCCAGGTTTAGCTTCTCAGTTTGTCACTCTAGTTCTCTTCTTCAGGTGCCCAAGAAGCATATATATAAATGGCAGAAGACTGACACTTGATTACTTGATTAGGGGCCCTTTTGATAAGAGACTCCAGGGTGGAGCCTGATTTGGAAGGTCAGGACTTCTCTGATTCAGGAAAAAGGCTTAGGAATTTTTTTTTACTCCCAGCATAGGCCTTGGCTATCCCCTCCTGTTTGGATGTAGTGAAGATTTTTTACAGAGGCTTTCTCTAATTCTTATTCTTTCCCTCCTGCCTGGTTAAACTGGATAGGGTGCCTGCAGGGTAAGCATCTTTCAAGTAAGAATCTTTTTTAAAGAGTTAGGGGCAGACTCCAGAAACTGTTAGCCAGGGGCCTAAAGGTGTTAAGGCTTCTTGTTGTCAAGAACTGTTCCTGCAGATAAAGAGGCCAGGGCCTTGATAGATGTGGGGAAAGAAAGTTATACTTCTTCCACTAGCTATATGAGGCTTTGAACTGCCAGTTTCACATGTTGAAATACAAAACTATCTCCAAGGTTGATGCTCAAGGGAAGGTTGCTCAAGGAAGGTATTGATTGTAAAGAGTTGTTAGATTTAGTACATGTAAGAACAGGTGGGTAAGCATTCTTTGCAATGGTTTTGATGCTGTACAGGCCTAGGGTGGGTCTAGACTGGGTCAAATCTTCAGAGGCAGGCTTCAAAAATTAAATCAAAATTTATCTGACCATGTTAAACAAGGATTTAGAAAGGATCTTTTACAATCTTATGTGTTGTTTGGCAGTTCTGTTGAGGCAGGAATTGAAAAAGAAGTCTATGAATCTATGCAGAGCTTTAAGCATTTTTGCAGGTTCAAGTTTTTGCAGGTTTAAGTAGAAAAGGGCCTACCAAGGGTGGACGATCCTTCTATGATTCCCAGGCTAGGGTAGATCTAGACGCGGGAGGGCAGAGGGCAGGGTCAGGCCCAGAAGAACAGGGAGTTCTCACAGTCAGTCTCGGTGAGCAGAGGGGTCAGTCCTGCAAAACAGAGCCACGACCTATTTTTTCAGCTGGCAGCCTTCGCCTGGCCTGACAGCTGGGAGGAAGGCTGGCACTTGGATTTTTGAAAGAAAATTGAAGATTATTCAAGACAGATACCCATTTGATATCATACACCACATTTACAGGTTTTATTTCCATACCTTGCCCCCAAAAAGGCATGCCAGACGCTGCCTCTTCAACAAAGAATATAGGCGCACACAAGCAAACAAATGTTACTCCAAATAGCTATACAGCCGTCCCCGGTCCAGAAGCCAGATAGGGATTTTATTCTCTTCGTTTCTAGTGTACCCTTATAGGGAACACGTGGAGACCAATTTTGGATTTATCTATTATCAACACTTATCTGACATTCCCAAGTTCAAAATTCAAATGTTGACGCAGCAGCTTTCTCTGGGCTGCTGGGCAAAGATCATACTTTGGATCTCAAGGAGATCTACCTTCATGTTCCTATTGTGACTGGAGCAGGAAGTACCGCTTCCAGCTGGGACTTCACTATCGCCTCGTGTCCACGTTTCTCTGCGCCCGGCCCAGCACGTCCTCCTGCCAGCGATCTATCCAATAAAGTTCTGGCTCCAGTGATAGCTTTCTTCTTCTCAAGGAATGATATCATTCTTTGAATATGTGATAGCAGTGCTAAGATGCCTGGGGTATGTGCTTCTTCATCATAAAGTCCAGTCTATATAAAGTCTAAGATGCCTGGGGTATTCTAAGTGAATCTACAGCATCCCAGATGGCCTACCCTTGACCCTCGGACAAACTGGTACTCTTTTCCCTTTACTTCCAGATGGCATCAAGACTGTCCGGAGCAAGACAAGGACCTTTCTTTCCATTCCAGGGTTCATGGCATCTAGCTGACTGCTTCCCTAATGCCAAAATGTCAGTGAGGAAGAGGCATGACGATCCTAAAATGTATGGACACAGCACTGCCAGGATCTGACACTGTCATTCAAATAATATCTTGCATTCAAAGGGAATTCTGTGGTGGGCTCAGGACCAATGTCACCAGACAAGTGGCCTGCCAGACTACAACAGTTTGCATGGGCAGGTGTTGATTCTAACTTACAGCTCAATGAAAGGTTTCATCCCACAGCTTCACCTGTTGTCCCAGGAGGACACAGCCTGGCATATTCTGTTTTGAACCATAGATTTCTCATCCTTTGTTCAAGCAATTTTGGGATCTCAATCTGCAGCTACTACTGAGTAAACTATTCCTGTGTCAAAACTCTATTGCAGCAATGTGGATCTTGAACATCTACATTTTTTGATTCCTTAGAGGCCTCCTGCAGGGCCGCAGTTACTGGATCTGTGATTAGAAGGCATGCCTGGCTAAAAGAGAAAAATTTGCCTGATCATGTTAAAGCTAAATTGCTGGATGCACCGTTACAGCATGATACTCTGTTTGTTATTAAGGCAGAAGAGGTTTTAAAGAAAATGGAAGACAAAGCTAAGTCTATGCAAACTGTAAAAGACTTCTTACAAGTGCAGCCACCAAGATTCAGTAGACATTGGCCTACACAAAATTGGTCCTTTCTTGTGAAAAAACAGAGCTCCACGTGGCAAATCCAGGCGTCCTAAAGGTTCTAGATACCAGTCACAGGATTCTTACAGGTCAAAGCAATGGGATGCTTCTACCTCCAAAGCTGGAGGAAATAAAGCGCAACCCTACAGTAAGCAGTCTCAATGACTTCCCTCTGCCATCACCAAGCACTTATCTTTTGGCAGCACCCTTAGGGGGAAAGTTAACACTTTATGCTCAAAAATGGCAGTTAATAACCCAGGACAAGTGGGTATGAAACATAGTATCCCAGGGATGCAGATTCCACTTCCACACTCTGCCAGTTCCAAATGGTTGGCCAGATCTGCCAAAAAATCAGTGGGCAGAGGCACAGAAACAAGTTACGTCCCTCATGGATATGGGGGCTACTCAGCCAGTGCCAGAACAGGAAAAAGGGCAAGGGTTTTACTCAAGACTGTTCTTGGTACCCAGAAAAGACAAGGCCTGGCCCCCAATACTGGATTTATCAATTTTGAACACATTCCTGGACATTCAAAAATTCAGAATGCTAACTTTGCAGCAGCTTCTGCCCATGCTGGGCAAGAATGATTGGCTGGTGACTTTAGACTTAAAAGAGGCATACCTGCATATCCCAATAAGGGAATCGTACAGAAGATACTTCCATTTCAAGGCTGGCTTTATGCATTACCAATTCTCTGCACTGCCCTTTGGCTTATCTACTGCACCCAGGGTCTTTGCAAAGTGCCTGGCACCAATAATTGCATTTTGCAGACAAAGAAGTATACAAATCTATCCTTACTTGGATGACTGTCGCATTCAAGAAGAGAACAAGGACATTCTTCTTCAGCATCTGGCGTTTGTGAAAAGGCTTCTAACATGCCTAGGGTACACAATAAACGAAAAGAAATCACAACTGGTACCTTCTCAAAAGATAACATTCCTGGGTGCGAGCTTGAATACAACTGCCCAGATGCCTTCTCATGCCAGACAAACAAAGGCAACTGACTATTTACTTCAAACAGATGGCAGCAAAAACCCAGTTATCTGCAATACAAATTCTGCAGGCTTTGGGGTTTATGGCATCCTGCATTCTACTGATTCCAAATGCAAGACTGCATATAGGTTCATAGGTTCTTACTAGGCTATCCGCCCTAGGGCATTTATAAGCTAGCCAGAGTGTGTTTGGCTTTCGCCACCCATTTTAAAATAATTTTGCTGTGCCCTTTTTCAAGGTTAGTATACTGTGCCTCTGTCTAACAGTGACACAGAAGTGATACCCGGGGTAAACCTATGATCTCCCATCCACTCATCAAGATTCCTCTTGAAGAGAGTCAATGAGGGACTCTGCCTAACCTGGACTGGGATTTTATTCCAGAGTGAAGGGAGCCTCTGGGTTATGAATCTGTCCCTCCAGCATGTCCTATTTATTTCAGTGCTGAGGTTCAAGTCTCTCGAGCGCGTAGCTCAATAGGGTAAAATATCTAATAGGAAGTGGTGGCATTTTCTTTCTTTCTTTTCATTCATTAACTCATAGTCCCAAGTAACAACAGCATTGACAAAATTTAATTTTTATTTGGTTTGGTTAGCTGGTTTTTGTGGTGGTGTTTTATTTCATTGGTAGCAGCCAGATGTCAAGAAGACCAAGTCTGTTATTAATATTGTTAGAGTTATACTATGCTCTTGCAAGTATTTTGTGAAGGTTGCTGGGACAAGCAACCTGCCTACGGGTCAGACATGGAGGTTGGAACAAACAGGGGTCCAAGGATAATTTTGATGTTGCCAGGTGTAACGGTTTTCGTTGTAACATTGAACCACCTGGAACAAGTCAGGGAGAGATTTCTTTGCATGATAACAGTTTAGTAAAAAGACAAACTTAACTGATGCTGAGTGTATGTGTGTGTGTGTGTGTGTGTGTGTGTGTGTGTGTGTGTGTGTGTGTGTGTGTGTGTGTGTGTGTGCAAATTAAATATTTAGTTCTTGTTTCTACCTTTCCTTAGCACTGGTCCTGAGTTAAATAGGTTGATATTTGGAATATTTTACCTCTGGGCATTCATAAGTTAACACTTTAATGAGGGTTCTAAGTTACTTGCACTGCAGTAGAAGGGCTGATCTTGAGAGGCAATATAACTCAGTGTTAGTGTACCTTTTTATTTTCAAGTTTGTAGGAAAACAGTCTTAGAAAACAAAAAAAAAATCTCATGTTCTGGCCTATAGCAGAGTAATTATTTGTCTAATACAGTAAATTTACTAGCCAGATAATTACCACACAGCTTTTCTCTCCCTATTAAAATGAATGGAAAGTAAAATTGTAGCCTAACCTTGGAAAGTGAACCATTTGGCCACCATGGTGAACCTTGCCCTTTCCCCACTGTAATGCAATCTCAGAATAGGAATATTTAGTTTGGGGTGGGGTGTGCAGCCCTGCACTTTAGTAGGTTTTACTTGCTGTGTTGTTTTTCTTTTTGTCCTGGTGGCCAAGTGATTCAGTTCCCGAGGTTAGGTTAAACGGTTCCGGGTGTTCGATGTTTAGGGGATTCGGTGATGTTGTCTTGATGAACTGGTCTTCGACAATGTGGTGTTTCAGTGTTTTGAACTAGACCTGTTGTATGTGCAGGACAGATTTCATGTGTGGATCAATAGCGACTGCTAGGAGATTTGTGTGGTTAACAACTTTGATTATTGCCTGACTTGCGAATAAATAGTGAAATGAATTTTATTTAAAGGAGTTGTTAACTGGATTTTATTTAAGTGAGTTATTTTCTTAGGGATGAATAGTATGATTTTAGTTTTATTTAGGTTTAGGACTAGATGGTTATTCTACATTCAGGATTCAGTGGAATAGATGGCCATTTGAGTTTATTGTTGTGGGTCAGAAGTGGAGTTAGCAGAACAGACAACAGTTGAGTCATGTCCGTATTGAATAATAAATCATTGACACAGAGATGATGGAAATTGTTAGTGAAAATCTGAGTGAGAGAGGTCCAGGTATGGAGCCTTGGGGAAACCCCTGTAGAGGTGTTAAGATATGGAGCGATGGAGTTTTGCCATTTGACAGCCTGTTGTCTGTTACGTAACTTGAGAACCAGTTGGGTGTGCGGAGGGAAAGGCCAATCTTAGAGAGTTGGGTTAGAAGCAGAGGGTGAGAAACAATGTCAAATACTTTTGATAGGTCTAGGAAGATGGTGGATACAATTTTGCCAGCATCACATCCTGTATTAACTATGTCCATAAAAATAATAAGGGTGGCAGTTGTATTAGTTTGAAATACATTACTCTGCCAAATGTGAAGTAAACAGTGGTCATTCACACATCTCAGATGGTCACTGGAATTGAGTATTTGTTTTAGGGGATACTCTGCAGATGAAAGCTGAGGACAGTCAGAGGATCTCTGATGATTAATTATTGATATGGTTTGTTGAGCATGGCAGTGGGTGTGTCAGAGCAACGTGGCTATTACATTTGTGATATCTCCACATTCATGAGTGGTGTACCAGAAGGGGCATATTCCACTAGAACAGTAAGTAGGCAAAAGGAGATAAAGCTAATGGTTGCATTTTGAGAAATATAGTGTGGACACGAGCTATGTTTTTACTTTCAAGTTGTTACTTTTATTGTTGCATTTTCACAACTTCCCTAATGTAGATGTTTCTAGAGTGACTTCACAACAAGCATGCGCATTTTATGTTTTCTTATAGGGGTAATATATAAAATAATACATTTTGCTTTTACAGCATAAAATTAAAACCACAATGTTGTTTTTTTTTTTTCCTGAAAGTGAGCACTTTAAACATTGTTAAAGGGAAAAAATGGGAAGCACTACCAGGAATTGTGAATTGGCACTCAGAAGTGTAGTGTATTGCCGTTCTGTTACCTTTAGACCTCAAAAATAACTAGCCACAGTTTACAATGACTATCTAGATTTATTGTCCAAAATATTTGTTAAAAAAGTGTCCGATTGTGTCAGAAATATACTTCTATACTTATTGTCTCCACCAATAAACTTGTAAGGTCATTAGAATGTGCTAGGTTACTAAGTTACATTATACTTAACTTTGATTAGGTGTATAATACATCTGTTCAAGGTGGCAGAATGCAACTCATAACCAGAATTCATCCTTGTATTATAATTGGATGAAAAGTAAAAAAATAAAATCATTTTTATTTCACCAGCTAAGTCCACATTTCTGTCATTCTGCATGGGGTGATACCTGTATTCCTGATATGGACAATGGTAGTGTGTTGCTCTATAAATTAGAACTGAGATGCAGTGAAACCCTTGAGGGTAGAGTAGTGTTGCTGAGCGGTTTGTTCCAAAATCTCTCAGACATTCTTGGAAATGTTGTTTTGAACTGCTTTGGAGGAACTGACACATAGCCTCCTATGTAACAGCTAAGAAATGCAGTGTTTTAGAGGGCTTTTATTGTCAGTCTGTCACTATACCCACTTTCCCCCTTGTGGGCCATTTGACTTATAGTTACAGGGCTGGATGAAATAAACGCCCAGAATACTTGTGCACTAATCCCTTATCAGACGAGAATTAAAAATCTGATTTGAGTTCAAATCTGATTTGAATTCATCAGTCAAAGTGTCTTTCTCTTACTGTATATAGGCAGATGCCTACGTTATGTATACTGACATGCTGTATAAACTAGAACTGAGATACAGAGAAGGCCATGGGGGTGGAATGGTATTTTTGGCCATGACTTGGTATCTCATTAGAATTCCTTGAGTGTGTTTTTTATTGTGAACTATCTTCCCAAAACTGGCATACAACCGCTTTTATGTACAGCTAGCAAATCTAGTATTTGAGTGGATTTTTTTGTCCGTCTGTCTCTACTTTTCTCTTCCTGGGGCTATTTGACCTCTGCTCACAATGCTGTATGTGGTACTACTCTCTGGAATATATGTGCCCTTGTTCCTCTTTAGACTAGAAATAAAATTCCTACTTATTTCATCAGAAAATAAAAAAAAATTAAGTTCTAACATGTTGTAGCTAAAGTAGTACAGTTAAATTCAGCATTGGGATGAAATTATTTTCTTTTAAAACATCTTTGTTAAATTATTAGTTATAGGTGCACACATTAATTGAAAAGAAAACATATTAATACTTGTAATATTCATGCATTATACAGTACATACATTTTCTTTTTTTTTAACAATTAATCACTCCAACATTATATAAATTGATCAAGTCCTGCCTTCCCTTAAACCTTACTCCTCCTCTTGAACATTGTTCTGTATGTACTACTCCCACAAATTCCATTTATTTTTATGCAATTTGCTCCTTCCCTTTTCTAAAGATTCCATTTCTAGTTCCTTTAACTCCTTTACAATGTTTAGTAATTCAGTTACATTACAGCTGGTTTAAATTTTAATTTCAATTATCTAGTAATTTCATTTTTTTTGAGCAGCCTATAGCATTAAACTTGGTAAAGCTGTACTGTGTTTAAGCAAGTCAGATATTGTGCCCCATCTCAAAAGAATAATTTTCTTAAGTACAACAGTTTGTTCCCCCAACTTCTGACAGAGCGCTGTGTAGAGAAATTGTAAAATCTGCCAACTCACTACACTCCCAGAAAAGGTGTTCCTAATTACCTTGCATTTTCCATCATACTTCATCTTCAGTCTAGATGATGCAGTTGAATTTTTTAATACTACCTTCCTGAACATCCTTAATTACCATGCCCCCATAAGATTCTCCAGAACCAAAGCACAACCCTCCCCATGGCTACAGAAAACCACTAAGTCAGAAATGAAAAACAGGGATAAAGCCTGGGAGCACTGGCGCAAAACCAAAAACCCCTCAGCTAGACAGAAATTCCTAGAACTATGCAATAGAGTGAAAAAGCTAATAAAACAGGACAAATCCCAATACTACCAGTCTGCCCTAGTCTCCTCACAACACAGCCCCAAACAATTCTGGTCCTCCATAAACTTCATCCTCCACCCAGGTAAAGTCAGTACCCCTCCTCCTAACATCCCTCACTCCTCAGAAAATATTGCTACCTCATTCAACACACACTTCACCCAAACTATACTATCACTAGCTAAACAACACCCCCTCCCTCCAACCCACACCTTCAACTAGTAATCTCCCCACTGCCTTCTCTTTTCTCCTGTACCTACCTCCAACATAAAAACTCTTAACTAAACTTAAACCCACCAAATTAGCAGCAGACAGCCTCCCAAGTGAATACCTACAAATCGCAGCTGATGCTCTGGCCTACCCAGTATCCATCTTGATTAACCGATCTCTGTCAGAAAGTTACGTTCCCACACTGTGGAAAGTATCACATATAATTCCCCTCCACAAAGGCGGACCCTCCACAGAACTAACCAATTACCGCCCCATAGCTATTCTCTCTCCACTCTCCAAAATACTAGAGCGATGCATACACTCTCAGGTCTCAGACTACCTCCTTACTAACAACTTCCTTTCCAGTACTCAGCATGGTTTCCGACCAAACCGTAGTACCACCACTGCCTTACTCTCCTTTACTAACACTATCCTTCAGCATAAAAACAATGGCTATCTCTCCTCTGCTACTTTCCTAGACCTATCTAAAGCATTTGACATGGTCCCACACAAACAACTTATCTCTGTCCTCAATAACCTATCCTTCTCACAATCGGTCACCAACTGGTTTCAGAGTTACCTGTCTGACCGCCAACAATCCGTTGTATGGCAGAATGACATATCTCCCCAACTACCTGTCTCCATAGGGGTTCCCCAAGGATCCATCCTTGGACCCCTACTCTTCTCTGTTTACACCAATAATCTAGCCTCTGCCACCAAACATGGCAGACTCATACAATACGCAGATGACTCGACCATCATCTGCTCAGCCCAGTTCCTACCAAAACTGCAAAAAGTCACACAGGACGCCTTTTCCTCTGTTGAAACATGGTTATTAATACTCAACCCAAACAAAACTAAACTACTCATCTACCAACCCACCAAACATGCTCAAAACAACTCTCACTTTAACATCACGGCAAAAGACAACACCACTGTATACTCAACTGAGCACACCAAATTGCTAGGAGTGGAAATAGACAATAAACTAAAATTTGACATTCACATATCCATGACTGTAAAAAAAGTCCAGAAAAAACTAGGAGCGTTATACAGAAATAAGCAATTTCTCACCAAAGCAGCAAAGATTTCAATAGCAAATTCCCACCTTATCTCCACCCTACTTTATGCCTCTCCAATATATACCAACCTAAGGCAATGTGATCTAAACAAGCTAGAGACCTGCTACAACAAAATCGCTAAATTCGCCACAGGGGCATCCTACCGTAGTCACCACTGTCTCTCACTTGCTGAACTGGGCTGGCTTGAACTCCCTCACTTCCTTCAGTGGTATAAACTCTCACTCACCCACAAACTACTAAACCATCCACTAAATGTCCCATCCCTCCAGAATCTACTCCAACCCTATCGCACCACCAGACCACTAAGATCCAGCAGCAAAAATCACTTGCAGATCTCTAAAGCCAATAACTCTGCTGGTGAAGCACTATTCTCTTGCGCCATAGCCAAATTATGGAACTCACTCCCACCCACAATTACCCCCATACCATCATACACCCACTTCAAAACTTTACTAAAAGCGCAACTAAAAACATGCTGGCTATGCCCTTGCAACTCCCACTCTAATATCATCCACCCCATCCAACCACTACCTTTCTTTCCACTCCACTAACTACGTTGATTATAGCAAGCTCAGATGCTCATAAGCCAGTACTTATTATACAGCACGAACTTCTTCTTGTAACATTTGTTAATGTATGGTATGCACTTCATAGATAAAGATTCTAGTTGTCTACTGATGTACTATGTTCTTCATCTGTAAATATGTTGTAAGTAATTCATAGGTTCATGGGTTAATTGCTATGTAAATTGTTATTCACTATGTAATCCAATGTATATACTGTCTGTTTATTTTAACTGTGGAGCTTTTCTCCCCGGGCCTCCGCTGAAAATGGACCTACGTCCAGTCGGACACTCCTGGTCAGCAAACTTAAATAAATAAATAAATAAATAAATAAATAAATAAAATTTGCTGTCTACCTGAGGAAAAATTATCTGAAGATTGCTTTGGATATAGAAATACCTATGGAGGTACTTCCAAGCAAAAATCCTAAATGTTGTGGACTTTTCACACACCTGGGAGCCATACAGATGGCCTCCAGTTGTTTATTTATAAATTATCTTTCTAGTATCTCTCCCCAAGTTTTTTTCACCACTTCTGATTAGTACTTATAGTTGTCTCGCAGTATTTTATATAGCCTTCTAATTATCCCATGTTTAACAGTAGCTTCTGATCTGATGTTGTCAGTCTTTATTTATCCTTGATTGATGGGGTTCGGTCAATATCTGAATCGACTTGGCCATTACTACAGCTCATGGTGATCAAAAACTCTTGAGCTTAAGTCGATGGAGAGAAGCAGTTTGGGGTCACCTTCTTCCTCGACACCATCTTCTAGATGCACAGAGCTTCAGTTTATTTAAGATCCTCTGAGACAACTGCTTCTAAGCATATTCCTACGGTTCCGACAGCAACTATGGGACCGATAGCCTTATCGGAATCTGCATCTTCTGCACTAGGGGATCTTTGGTTCTGAAACAAATATTGCTTCAGTTCCAACAGCATCTGTGGAGCCGATGGTATCTGCATCTTCGACACCAAAGGATCTTTGGTTCCAAAACAAATATTGCTTTGGTCCTGACAGCATCTATGGA